>NW_026909019.1:600000-837000 GCF_033115175.1 Lepus europaeus | reverse complement strand
CACAAAGTGAAACATACTGTTTGAGTACTAGTTATAGCATTAAATCACAATGTACAGCACATTAAGGACAGAGATCCCACATGAGGAGGAAGTGCACAGTGGCCCCTGTTGTTGACCCAACAAATTGACACTCTAGTTTATGGCGCCAGTAACCATCCTAGGCTGTCATCATGAGTTGCCAAGGCTATGGAAGCCTTCCAGGTTTACCGACTCTGATCATATTTAGACAAGGTCATAAAAGACAGAGTGAGGATAGTAACCAATGATCCTAAGAGTGGCATTTACCAGGAACAATTGTACAGCATTAAGTGGGGAAGAGGACCATCAGTACACCCAGGTTGGGAGTAGAGCCATTGGTGGTAGAGTAGAGGTTATGATTACAAAGGAATGAGGCCCAAGTGCACTAGACAGGGCCTAGAACAAAGGACAGAGTCATTATTAGAGGAGCTAAGAAAGGTGCTGTCTAAGCTACAAGTAATTTTTCTGATTGAGAGGCAAATAGAACCTGATAGAAGGGGCTTGATAATAATCTGGTGGGCTTTAGGCCTTGTAAGTTAAGAGGCCCAGACCTATCTATCTCTTCACATGGGGTATATCCTAAGGGAGGTGTGAAGCTCCTAGGGGAAGGCACTCTGTTGACTTTCATTACTTGGCTGGCCTGGGAGGAGCGCTGGCCAGGTAAAGGCAGGGGGCATCTCTAACAAGAAATTGACAGTTCTTTTGCAAAGTTGCTGACCCTACTTGACCAAACCCTCAGCTGCAGTGGTCACTTTGGAAGTTGGGCTGAGTGAAGGGCTTTTCAGCTTAGAGCCAATAAGATCTGTGGCTCTGACCTAGGCATCCTTCGACTCCAGGGCAGGTCCATTTCCAGTGATCCAACTCTTGGCAGAGCTACCAGGGCTCTTCACAAGCTGACTTCTGCTGAAGCCCAGGCTTACCACATTGAAAGCCACTGCAGTGGACTGGCCTGTTGGGTCTCCTTGAGGGCAGATCACCATACAGATCAGCCATGAATAGGCCTGCCACCCATTGCTTCTGATGCCGAGCTTTCTTTTCCTCCTGGTTTGTGTTAAAGCAGACCAGAGGATGCAAGTCAAGGGAGTGCCCAAGTCCCATCTCTAATCTTCTGCGGCCTGAACTACAAGTCTATAGTCACAGGCATGTTCTGTAGTAGTTTTTCTAAGGTAGACAATGCCCATGAGGAAAATTATATTCTCACTTGAAAACTTTCTTTCCCTTTGGTCTGAAAGGGAGGTTTTTTTCTACTTACTGTATACTTCGCTGATGGCAAAGTGAATCTACTATGAGATTATTATTTAAGTTCTTATTTTGGCTATGCTATGACAGAAAAATGTTAGCCATCTCTTTTATAAGGTCTAAAGATTACATTGTGCATCCTACAGATTCCTTCATAATAGAATTAGTTTCCTACCTTGAAGAGAATAGAGAAATGAAAGAACAAGTTGGGCTTAGATTAGAGAAATGAGGGAGCAAGTCCTAGATCGCTTACTGACAATAGCAATATTACATGAATACTTAGCAAACAGTTTCAACCATTAGATAACAACTTAAGAAAACATTTACCAGAAGGTCCAATGTATTCTATACATTTTAAGAATCATGTATTTGAAAACACCTCTTAAATATCTAACATGGTGTAGTTTGTTTAGCCAGTAAACTTAAGCACAACCATCTAAAATGTTTTTAGTTTCTTTCTACCAACAAGTATAAAACATATGATACAGAGATCCAGGTCACACCAATTAAAATGTATCTTTGATAGATTTTAGCAGCTTAAATTTATGGACAATCGTATCTATAAGCCATTTAAAATAAAACTCTTAATAAAATTTCCCCATGTGGACATACAATATGTACACACATATAACATAGCATAATAGACCAATATAGCAATTTTAATAATAGCTTTTAAAATCTTTAACTCTTTTTCTAGATTGCCAATGGATTTGAATTGCTTTTTGTTTTTAGTAACCTCAGTTAACCATACTTTCTCTCAGTTGGTACTGTTAATACATTATTGGCTTCATCTGTTTACAGAGCCATACCAAAGTACTGAATACAATACAAGTGGCTGGAAAAAGTCCATAGGAACCTATAGGAGGACAGCTAAACACAGAACCAACAACGCTTTAGTTTTATGAGCAGCACATCCTATATAACTAGGGATGACAAAAGACTTTAAGTCGCCATGTTTAAAATTATAAACTCATCAACCAACAAGAGGCACTTGCTTACTTCACAGTATTTTTGAAAGCACCTGTAGGATTTTACATGTATTTACCCCTTTAGGCCTCTGGGGCTTTCTCATTAAGATAACTATCATGTCTAGTAACACAAGATCATTAGACTTTTTAATTCTCAAACATTAGTATTAATACCATTTTCCATTATAGAAACTTAAAGTCTGGCACCACATCACATCCTGACAGCCCTTCTAATATAATCCAAATAGCCTGCTTAGTTGGTGTCTCTATAAGAATAGAGACATAGGTCCTTCGATTTTTTCAGTTGGGCCCAAACTGGAAAAACCAAAGTCCAGGATTTACTGGAAATTTTAGAGACCAGATTGTTTGAAACTTTGATTTTCTGAATGCCTGTCAAGAATGCCAAGAAGGCTCAAAATCCAAAATATCTGGTTGAAATAAGATTCCTTAAAATCATGACATAACATAGACCAAATTTGATCACTGTTACAAGGTGACTATTCAAATATTTGAAAATAAGCACATATTTAAATAACCCATAGCTCTTAGTAAAAATTCAGCTGTTTTTGAACAATTAGAAATTAACAGACATCAAGAGCACATAATAGATTACTTTAACACATTGCTTTAGCAGAGCATCAGAGTTTAATTCTATGTCAAAGAGAAATTGAGCTTCCTGTGATCTTTTGCTGTGAGGTTTCCTTCCTTTACCTTCTTTCATATTGGTGACCGTGTTTCTGTGTTTCTGTGTGTAACACATGTTTAAGCATCTTTTGCAGGGCAGGATGAGTGGCAACAAATTCTTTCAGTTTCTGTTTGCTATGAAAAGTCTTAATTTCACCTTCATTCACAAATGAGAGCTTTGCAGGATATAGTATTCTGGGCTGGCAGTTTTTCTCTCTTAATACCTGGGCTATGTCTCGCCATTCCCTTCTAGATTGTAGGGTATCTGACGAGAAGTCTGCTGTGAGTCTAATTGGAGATCCTCTAAGAGTAATCTGACGTTTCTCTCTTGCACATTTTAGGATCTTTTCTTTCTGTTTCACTGTGGTGAGTTTGATTACAACATGTCGTGGTGAGGATCTCTTTTGGTCATGTTTATTAGGGGTTCTATAAGCTTCCTGTACTAAGATGCCTCTGTCCTTCTCCAAACCTGGGAAATTTTCTGCTAGTATCTCACTGAAAAGGCCTTCTAAACCTTTCTCCCTCTCCATGCCTTCAGGAACTCCTAGAACCCGAATGTTGGGTTTTTTAAGAGTATCCTGTAGATTCCTGACAATATTTTTTAGATTTCTGATTTCTTCTTCTTTTCTTTGGTTTGCCTGTTTCCTTTCCTGTTCTCCGTCTTCTAAGTCTGATATTCTCTCTTCTGCTTCGCCCATTCTGTTTTTAAGGCTCTCTAATGTGTTTGTCATTGGATCGATTGAATTCTTCATTTCATTATGATTTCTCATCACTATCACCATTTCTTGTTCCACTAGTTGTTTCATTTCATTTTGATTCTTCCTTAATATTTCATTTTCACGAGAGAGATTTTCTATCTTGTCCATTAAGGATTTCTGTAGTTCAAGAATTTGTTTTTGAGAACTTCTTAATGTTCTTATCAATTTATCCGCTTCTTGCATTTCTTCGATCTGATCGTCTTCATAATATTGAATTGGGGTGTCTTTTTCATTTGGGGGCATCATAGTGTCTTCCTTGTTGTCATTAGCTTGGTTTTTGTGTTTGTTGTTTGGCATGTTGGAGATATTTGGTTTCTTCACTGTGGTGTTTTTTCTTGTTACACTATGGCTCTATATTAAGTGGACTGTCTGCTTTCAGTGGAGTCTTAGAGGCTTGAGATGAGTGTGGACTGAGAGCTGTGTTTGGTTCCTCAGGGTTGAGGGTGTGTCAAAGATGACACTCCCAGGTTAGGTGTGGTAAATGTCTCTTTCTTTTTTTTTTTTTTTTTTGATTCAAAAGGGAAGTAATTCTGCACAGCTGAACGTAATTGGAGGTAGTTAGCAGGCAAATGATATACCCACAGGAGCCAGAGATCAGAAGCTCTTTCCCAAGGACCACACAGGAAATCTGTGCTGCCCTCAGTGTGGGCTCCAATTCTCCTGCAGTCTCCCACTGGGTTGCCAAGTTAGATCATAACCTCCTGTTATTTCACCCCTCCCCCCAGAGTCAGGTGTTTCTGCTAGGCTCAGGGCCGGTGCAGACCTGAGGTCGCCCTGCTTATGACGTATGTCCAAAATGGCGCCTGCTCTGTCTTGCTCACCTTTGAGAGGTGAGCGGAGAGTGAGAAACTTGTGTCCGTATCGGTCACTTTTTTTATTTTTTTCCTCTCTCTCTTCTAGTTAGCCTGGTGAATTTTTCCCCACGGGGTTTCAAGCCTCGTTCCCTTTAGCCTCCTCTTTCCACTTGCCCGCTGGTGTCTCCGGCTATTGAGGTTCGGCTCACCTCACGTTCCAGCGCTGGTGTGTTGAGTCTGCCGCTGGTGTCCCGAACTTGGGCTCCCACGCTCTACATGCAGGTACACTGTGAATCACTAGTTCCGGAAGTGTTTCCTCTGCTGTTTCATCTCCTACTCTTCCTTGACCCTGCAGTATCTCCACTTATATTAAACTGTCTCTCCCCTGGACTAATAGTGTGCACCCTGCCTATTCCGCCATCTTGCTGCTCTCCTAATTTCCTATCCGGATTTTATTCATTTGAATGTTTTTTATCGGGGAACATTTTATTTTGATCTTGGATACAGTAATTGGTTCCACATGGAGACACCAGCTGAACACATTCGTATTTTCTAGGGAGAAAGCTAGAGGAACTGTGGCAAACAAACATGATATTTCTGTTTGTATAGATGACATTTTATGCACTTGCCTAACGAAGAGACTTTGCTTTTCTCCAAAACCATTTGTACTGTGAATATCTCCGTCCATTGCATACGAATTCCTCACCAGGTTACTGGATATGACTGGATGAAACCGGAAATATCCGGTTTTGTTTTGGCTAACTCAATGCCAGATATTGCTACAGCCTCTGTGTTTGTGTATTCCTTATATTACCCACGAACTTTATTGTTTTGAATGTTTTTTATCAGGGAACATTTAATTTTGATCTTGGAAACACTAATTGGTTCCACATGGAGACACCAGCTCTGCACATTTGTATTTTCTAGGGAGAAAGCTACAGGAACTGCGGCAAACACACATGACATTTCTGTTTGTATCGATGACATTTTATGCACTTTCCGAAGGAAAAGACATTGCTTTTCTCCAAAACCAATGTTACTGTGATTGTCTCGGTCCATTGCATACGAATTCCACACCAGTTTGTCCGGATATGACTGCATGAAACCAGGAATATCCGGTTGTGTTTTGGCTAACTGAATCCCACATATTGCTTTAGCCTCTGTGTTTGAGTTTTTCGGATATTATCAACGGACTTTTTTGTTTCGAATGTTTTTATCAGGGAAAATTTAATTTTGTACCATCAAAACAGTAATTGGTTCATCATGGGGACACCTGCTCTACATATTCGTATTTTCTAGGGAGAAAGCTGGAGGAACTGCGGCAAACAAACATGATATTTCTGTTTGTATAGATGACATTTTATGCACTTGCCTAACGAAAAGACTTTGCTTTTCTCCAAAATCATTTTTACTGTTATTTTCTCGTTCCATTTCATACGAATTCCACAGCAGTTTGTACGGATATGACTGGATGAAACCGGAAATATCTGGTTTTGTTTTGGCTAACTCAATCCAGATTTGCTACAGCCTCTGTGTTTGTGCATTCCTGAAATTATCCATGGACTTTATTGTTTTGAAAGTTTTTTATAAGGGAACAAATAATTTTGCACCGTTGAAACACTGATTGGTTCATCATGGGGACACCAGCTCTACACATTCTTATTTTCTAGGGAGAAAACTAGAGGAACTGCCAAAAACAAACATGATATTTCGGTTTGTATACATGACATTTTTTGCACTTGCCTAATGAAAAGACTTTGCTTTTCTCCAAAACCATTTTACTGTGATTTTCTCGGTCCCTTGCATAAGAATTCCACTCTAGTTTTTCGGATATGACTGGATGAAACCAGAAATATCCGGTTGTGTTTTGGCTAACTCAATCTGAAATATTGCAACAGCCTCTGTGTGTGTATTCCTGATATTATCCACGGACTTTATTGTTTTGAATGTTTTTTATCAGGGAACATTTAGTTTTGTGCTTGAAAACCGTAATTGGTTCCACATGGAGACACCAGCTCTACACATTCATATTTTCTAGGGAGAAAGCTAGAGGAACTGCGGAAAAAAACATGATATTTCTGTTTGTCTAGATGACATTTTATGCACTTGCCTAACGAAAAGACTTTGCTTTTCTGCAAAAGCATTTTATTGTGATTTTCTCAGCCCATTGCATACGAATTCCACACCAGTTAGTCCGGATATGACTGGATGAAACCAGAAATATCCGGTTGTGTTTTGGCTAACTCAATCCGAAATATTGCTACAGCCTCTGTGTTTTTGTATTCCTGATATTATCAATGGACTTTATTGTTTTGAATGTTTTTTATCAGGGAACATTTAATTTTGTACCGTTGAAACACTAATTGGTTCATAATGCGAACACCAGCTCTACACATTCGTAATTTCTAGGCAGAAAGTTAGAGAAACTGCGGCAAAGAAACATGATATTTCTGCTTGTATAGATGACATTTTATGCAGTTTCCTAACAAAAAGACTTTGATTTTCTCCAAAACCATTTGTACTGTTATTTCCTTGGTCCATTGCATACGAATTCCAAACCACTTTGTCTGCATAACTGGATGAAACCAGAAATATCCGGTTGTGTTTTGGCTAACTCAATCCCAGATATTGCTACAGCCTCTGTGTTTGTGCATTACTGATATTATCCACAGACTTTATTGTTTTGAATGTTTTTTATCAGGCAACATTTAATTTTGTACCATTGAAACACTAATTGTTTCCACATGGAGACACCAGCTCTACACATTCGTATTTTCGAGGGAGAAATCTAGAGGAACTGCGGAAAACAAACAAGATAATTCTGTTGGTCTAGATGATATTTTATGCACTTGCCTAACGAAAGACTGCTTTTCTCCAAAACCATTTTTACTGTGATTTTCTCGGTCCCTTGCATACGAATTCCACACCGGTTTGTCCAGATATGACTGGATGAAACCGGAAATATCTGGTTTTCTTTTGGCTAACTCAATCAGAAATATTGCTACAGCCTCTGTGTTTGTGTATTCTTGATATTATCCAGGGACTTTATTTTTTTGAATGTTTTTTTTTTCAGGGACATTTAATTTTGTGCTTGGAAACACTAATTGGTTCCACATGGAGACATCAGGTCTACACATTCTTATTTTCGAGGGAGAAAGCTAGAGAAACTGCTGAAAACAAACATGATATTTCTATTTGTCTAGATGACATTTTATGCACTTGCCTAACGAAAAGACTTTGCTTTTCTCCAAAACAATTATAACTGTGATTTTCTCGGTCCATTGCATACGAATTCCACACCACTTTGTCCGGATATTACTGGATGAAACCAGAAATATCCAGTTGTGTTTTGGCTAACTCATTCCGAAATATTGCTACAGCCTCAGTGTTTGTGTAGGGAGAATGCTAGAGGAACTGAGGCAAACAAACATGATATTTCTGTTTGTTTAGATGACATTTTATGCACTTGCCTAGCGAAAAGACTTTGCTTTTCTCCAAAACCATTTGTACTGTAATTTTCTCGGTCCGTGGCATTCGAATTCCACACAAGATTGTCCGGATATGACTGGATAAAGCCAGAAATATCCGGTTTTTGTTTGGCTAACTCAATCCCAGATATTGCTACAGCCACTGTGTTTGTGTATTCCTGATATTACCCACGGATTTATTGTTTTGAATGTTTTTTATCAGGGAACATTTTATTTTCATCTTGGAAACACTCATTGATTCCACATGGAGACACCAGCTCTACACATTCCTATTTTCTAGGGAGAAATCTAGAGGAACTGCAGAAAACAAACATGATATTTCTGTTTGTCTAGATGAAGTTTTATGCACTTGCCTAAAGAAAAGACTTTGCTTTTCTCCAAAAAATTTGTACTGCGATTTTCTTGGTCAATTGCATACGAATTCCACACAACTTTGTACGGATATGACTAGATGAACACAGAAATATCCGGTTGTGTTTTGGCTAACCCAATCCAAAATATTGCTACTGCCTCTGTGTTTGTGTATTCCTGATATAATCCACGAACTTTATTTTTTTGAATGTTTTTTTTTCAGCGAACATTTAATTTTGTGCTTCGAAACACTTATTGGTTCCACATGCAGAAACCATCTCTACACATTCGTATTTTCTAGGGAGGAAGCTAGAGGAACTGCGGCAAACAAACATGATATTTCTGTCTGTCTAGATGACATTTTATGCACTTGCCTAACGAAAAGTCATTGCTTTTCTCCAAAGCCATTTTTACTGTGATTTTCTCGGTCCATTGCATACGAATTCCACACCATTTTGTCCAGATATTACTGGATGAAACCGGAAATATCCGGTTTTGTTTTGGCTATCTCAATTCCAGATATTGCTACAGCCTGTGTGTTTGTGTATTCCTGATTTTATCCGTGGATTTTATTGTTTTGAATGTTTTTTATCAGGGAACATTTAATTTGTGCTTCCAAACCACGTTTTCCGTATATGACTGGATGAAACCAGAAATATCCGGTTGTGTTTTGCTAACTCAATGCAAAATATGTTGAAAGCCTCTGTGTTTGTGTTTTCTGGATATTATCGATGGACTTTATTGTTTTGAATATTTTTATCAGGGAACATTTAATTTTGTAACGTAGAAACACTAAAGGTTCATCATGGGGACAGCAGCTCTACACATTCGTATTTTCTAGGGAGAAAGCTAGAGGAACGGCGGCAAACAAACATGATATTTCTGTTTGTATAGATGACATTTTATGCACTTTTCTAACGAAAAGACTTTGTTTTTCTCCAAAACCATTTTTAATGTGATTTTCTCTGTCCATTGCATACGAATTCCACACCAGTTTGTCCGGATATGACTGGATGAAACCGGAAATATCCGGGTTTTTTTTTGGCTAACTCAATCCCAGATATTGCTACAGCCTGTGTGTTTGTGTATTCCTGATTTTATCCGTGGATTTTATTGTTTTGAATGTTTTTTATCAGGGAACATTTAATTTGTGCTTGCAAACACTAATTGGCTCCGCATGCAGACACACTTTCTACGTATTCATATTTTCTAGGTAGAAAGCTAGAGGAACTGCCGCAAACAATCATGATATTTCTGTTTGTATCGATGACATTTTATGCACTTGCCTAACGAAAAGCCTTTGCTTTTCTCCAAAACCATTTTTAATCTGATTTTCTCGGTCCATTGCATATGAATTCCACACCAGTTTCTCCGGATATGACTGGATGAAACCGGAAATATCCGGTATTGTTTTGGCTAACTCAATCCCAGATATTGCTACAGCTTCTGTGTTTGTGTATTCCTGATATTATCCATGGACTTTATTATTTTGAATGTTTTTTTATCAGGGACCATTTAATTTTGTGCTTGGAATCACCAATTGGTTCCACATGGAGACACCAGCTCTACATGCTTTTATTTTCTAGGGAGAAAGCTAGAGGAACTGCGGCAAACAACATGATATTTCTGTTTGTATCGGTGGTATTTTATGCACTTGCCTAACGAAAAGACTTTGCTTTTCTCCAAAACCATTTTTAATGTGATTTTTCTCGTTCCATTGCATATGAATTTCACACGACTTTGTCCAGCTATGACTGGATGAAACTGGAAATACCTGGTTTTGTTTTGGCTAACTCAATCCGAAATATTGTGAAAGCCTCTGTGTTTGTGTTTGCGGGATATTATCAATGGACTTTCTAGTTTTGAATGTTTTTATCAGGGAACATTTAATTTTGTACCGTTGAAGACTAATTGGTTCATCATGGGAACAGGAGCTCTACACATTCGTATTTTCGGGGGAGAAAACTAGAGGAACTGCGGCAAACAACATGATATTTCTGTTTGTATCGGTGGTATTTTATGCACTTGCCTAACGAAAAGACTTTGCTTTTCTCCAAAACCATTTTTAATGTGATTTTTCTCGTTCCATTGCATATGAATTTCACACGACTTTGTCCAGCTATGACTGGATGAAACTGGAAATACCTGGTTTTGTTTTGGCTAACTCAATCCGAAATATTGTGAAAGCCTCTGTGTTTGTGTTTGCGGGATATTATCAATGGACTTTCTAGTTTTGAATGTTTTTATCAGGGAACATTTAATTTTGTACCGTTGAAGACTAATTGGTTCATCATGGGAACAGGAGCTCTACACATTCGTATTTTCGGGGGAGAAAACTAGACGAACTGCGGCAAACAAACATGATATTTATGTTGGTATAGATGACATTTTATGCACTTGCCTAACGAAAATACTTTGCCTTTCTCCAAAACAATTTTTACTCTGATTTTCTCGGTCCATTGCATACGAATGCCACACCACTTTGTACGGATATGACTGGATGTAACCGGAAATATCTGCTTTTGCTTGGCTAACTCAATCCCAGATATTGCTACAGCCTCTGTGTTTGTGTTTTCTGGATATTATCAACGGACTTTATTGTTTTGAATGTTTTTTATCAGGGAACATTTAGTTTTGTGCTTGGAAACACTACTTCATTCCACATGGAGACACCATCTCTACACATTCGTATTTTCTAGGGAGAAAGCTAGAGGAACAGCGGCAAACAATCATGATATTTCTGTTTGTATCGATGGCATTTCATGCACTTATCTAAAGCAAAGACTTTGCTTTTCTCCAAACCATTTTTACTGTGATTTTCTCGGTCCACTGCATACAAATTCCACACCAGTTTGTCCGGATATGACTGGATGAAACCGGAAATATCCAGTTTTGTTTTGGATAACTCAATCCCAGATATTGCTACAGCCTTTGTGTTTGTCTCTACCTGGTATTATCCACGGACTTTATTGTTTTGAATTTTTTTAATCAGGAAACATTTAAGTTTAATCTTCGAAACACTAATTGTTTCCACATGGAGATTCCAGCTCTACACATTCGTATTTTCTAGGGAGAAACCTAGAGGAACTGGGGCAAACAAACATGATGTTGCTGTTTGTATAGATGACATTTTATGCACTTGCCTAACGAAAACTCTTTGCTTTTCTCTAAAACCTTTTTTACTGTGATTTTCTTGGTCCATTGCATAGGAATTCCAAACCACGTTTTCCGTATATGACTGGATGAAACCAGAACTATCCGGTTGTGTTTTGCTAACTCAATGCAAAATATGTTGAAAGCCTCTGTGTTTGTGTTTTCTGGATATTATCGATGGACTTTATTGTTTTGAATATTTTTATCAGGGAACATTTAATTTTGTAACGTAGAAACACTAAAGGTTCATCATGGGGACAGCAGCTCTACACATTCGTATTTTCTAGGGAGAAAGCTAGAGGAACGGCGGCAAACAAACATGATATTTCTGTTTGTATAGATGACATTTTATGCACTTTTCTAACGAAAAGACTTTGTTTTTCTCCAAAACCATTTTTAATGTGATTTTCTCTGTCCATTGCATACGAATTCCACACCAGTTTGTCCGGATATGACTGGATGAAACCGGAAATATCCGGGTTTTTTTTGGCTAACTCAATCCCAGATATTGCTACAGCCTGTGTGTTTGTGTATTCCTGATTTTATCCGTGGATTTCATTGTTTTGAATGTTTTTTATCAGGGAACATTTAATTTGTGCTTGCCAACACTAATTGGCTCCGCATGCAGACACACTTTCTACGTATTCATATTTTCTAGGTAGAAAGCTAGAGGAACTGCCGCAAACAATCATGATATTTCTGTTTGTATCGATGACATTTTATGCACTTGCCTAACGAAAAGCCTTTGCTTTTCTCCAAAACCATTTTTAATCTGATTTTCTCGGTCCATTGCATATGAATTCCACACCAGTTTCTCCGGATATGACTGGATGAAACCGGAAATATCCAGTTGTGTTTTGGCTAACTCAATCCCAGATATTGCTACAGCTTCTGTGTTTGTGTATTCCTGATATTATCCACGGACTTTATTATTTTGAATGTTTTTTTATCAGGGACCATTTAATTTTGTGCTTGGAATCACCAATTGGTTCTACATGCTTTTATTTTCTAGGGAGAAAGCTAGAGGAACTGCGGCAAACAACATGATATTTCTGTTTGTATCGGTGGTATTTTATGCACTTGCCTAACGAAAAGACTTTGCTTTTCTCCAAAACCATTTTTAATGTGATTTTTCTCGTTCCATTGCATATGAATTTCACACGACTTTGTCCAGCTATGACTGGATGAAACTGGAAATACCTGGTTTTGTTTTGGCTAACTCAATCCGAAATATTGTGAAAGCCTCTGTGTTTGTGTTTGCGGGATATTATCAATGGACTTTCTAGTTTTGAATGTTTTTATCAGGGAACATTTAATTTTGTACCGTTGAAGACTAATTGGTTCATCATGGGAACAGGAGCTCTACACATTCGTATTTTCGGGGGAGAAAACTAGACGAACTGCGGCAAACAAACATGATATTTATGTTGGTATAGATGACATTTTATGCACTTGCCTAACGAAAATACTTTGCCTTTCTCCAAAACAATTTTTACTCTGATTTTCTCGGTCCATTGCATACGAATGCCACACCACTTTGTACGGATATGACTGGATGTAACCGGAAATATCTGCTTTTGCTTGGCTAACTCAATCCCAGATATTGCTACAGCCTCTGTGTTTGTGTTTTCTGGATATTATCAACGGACTTTATTGTTTTGAATGTTTTTTATCAGGGAACATTTAGTTTTGTGCTTGGAAACACTACTTCATTCCACATGGAGACACCATCTCTACACATTCGTATTTTCGAGGGAGAAAGCTAGAGGAACAGCGGCAAACAATCATGATATTTCTGTTTGTATCGATGGCATTTCATGCACTTATCTAAAGCAAAGACTTTGCTTTTCTCCAAACCATTTTTACTGTGATTTTCTCGGTCCACTGCATACAAATTCCACACCAGTTTGTCCGGATATGACTGGATGAAACCGGAAATATCCAGTTTTGTTTTGGATAACTCAATCCCAGATATTGCTACAGCCTTTGTGTTTGTCTCTACCTGGTATTATCCACGGACTTTATTGTTTTGAATTTTTTTAATCAGGAAACATTTAAGTTTAATCTTCGAAACACTAATTGTTTCCACATGGAGATTCCAGCTCTACACATTCGTATTTTCTAGGGAGAAACCTAGAGGAACTGGGGCAAACAAACATGATGTTGCTGTTTGTATAGATGCCATTTTATGCACTTGCCTAACGAAAACTCTTTGCTTTTCTCTAAAACCTTTTTTACTGTGATTTTCTTGGTCCATTGCATAGGAATTCCAAACCACGTTTTCCGTATATGACTGGATGAAACCAGAAATATCCGGTTGTGTTTTGCTAACTCAATGCAAAATATGTTGAAAGCCTCTGTGTTTGTGTTTTCTGGATATTATCGATGGACTTTATTGTTTTGAATATTTTTATCAGGGAACATTTAATTTTGTAACGTAGAAACACTAAAGGTTCATCATGGGGACAGCAGCTCTACACATTCGTATTTTCTAGGGAGAAAGCTAGAGGAATGGCGGCAAACAAACATGATATTTCTGTTTGTATAGATGACATTTTATGCACTTTTCTAACGAAAAGACTTTGTTTTTCTCCAAAACCATTTTTAATGTAATTTTCTCTGTCCATTGCATACGAATTCCACACCAGTTTGTCCGGATATGACTGGATGAAACCGGAAATATCCGGGGTTTTTTTGGCTAACTCAATCCCAGATATTGCTACAGCCTGTGTGTTTGTGTATTCCTGATTTTATCCGTGGATTTTATTGTTTTGAATGTTTTTTATCAGGGAACATTTAATTTGTGCTTGCAAACACTAATTGGCTCCGCATGCAGACACACTTTCTACGTATTCATATTTTCTAGGTAGAAAGCTAGAGGAACTGCCGCAAACAATCATGATATTTCTGTTTGTATCGATGACATTTTATGCACTTGCCTAACGAAAAGCCTTTGCTTTTCTCCAAAACCATTTTTAATCTGATTTTCTCAGTCCATTGCATATGAATTCCACACCAGTTTCTCCGGATATGACTGGATGAAACCGGAAATATCCGGTTGTGTTTTGGCTAACTCAATCCCAGATATTGCTACAGCTTCTGTGTTTGTGTATTCCTGATATTATCCACGGACTTTATTATTTTGAATGTTTTTTTATCAGGGAACATTTAATTTTGTGCTTGGAATCACCAATTGGTTCTACATGCTTTTATTTTCTAGGGAGAAAGCTAGAGGAACTGCGGCAAACAACATGATATTTCTGTTTGTATCGGTGGTATTTTATGCACTTGCCTAACGAAAAGACTTTGCTTTTCTCCAAAACCATTTTTAATGTGATTTTTCTCGTTCCATTGCATATGAATTTCACACGACTTTGTCCAGCTATGACTGGATGAAACTGGAAATACCTGGTTTTGTTTTGGCTAACTCAATCCGAAATATTGTGAAAGCCTCTGTGTTTGTGTTTGCGGGATATTATCAATGGACTTTCTAGTTTTGAATGTTTTTATCAGGGAACATTTAATTTTGTACCGTTGAAGACTAATTGGTTCATCATGGGAACAGGAGCTCTACACATTCGTATTTTCGGGGGAGAAAACTAGACGAACTGCGGCAAACAAACATGATATTTATGTTGGTATAGATGACATTTTATGCACTTGCCTAACGAAAATACTTTGCCTTTCTCCAAAACAATTTTTACTCTGATTTTCTCGGTCCATTGCATACGAATGCCACACCACTTTGTACGGATATGACTGGATGTAACCGGAAATATCTGCTTTTGCTTGGCTAACTCAATCCCAGATATTGCTACAGCCTCTGTGTTTGTGTTTTCTGGATATTATCAACGGACTTTATTGTTTTGAATGTTTTTTATCAGGGAACATTTAGTTTTGTGCTTGGAAACACTACTTCATTCCACATGGAGACACCATCTCTACACATTCGTATTTTCGAGGGAGAAAGCTAGAGGAACAGCGGCAAACAATCATGATATTTCTGTTTGTATCGATGGCATTTCATGCACTTATCTAAAGCAAAGACTTTGCTTTTCTCCAAACCATTTTTACTGTGATTTTCTCGGTCCACTGCATACAAATTCCACACCAGTTTGTCCGGATATGACTGGATGAAACCGGAAATATCCAGTTTTGTTTTGGATAACTCAATCCCAGATATTGCTACAGCCTTTGTGTTTGTCTCTACCTGGTATTATCCACGGACTTTATTGTTTTGAATTTTTTTAATCAGGAAACATTTAAGTTTAATCTTCGAAACACTAATTGTTTCCACATGGAGATTCCAGCTCTACACATTCGTATTTTCTAGGGAGAAACCTAGAGGAACTGGGGCAAACAAACATGATGTTGCTGTTTGTATAGATGCCATTTTATGCACTTGCCTAACGAAAACTCTTTGCTTTTCTCTAAAACCTTTTTTACTGTGATTTTCTTGGTCCATTGCATAGGAATTCCAAACCACGTTTTCCGTATATGACTGGATGAAACCAGAAATATCCGGTTGTGTTTTGCTAACTCAATGCAAAATATGTTGAAAGCCTCTGTGTTTGTGTTTTCTGGATATTATCGATGGACTTTATTGTTTTGAATATTTTTATCAGGGAACATTTAATTTTGTAACGTAGAAACACTAAAGGTTCATCATGGGGACAGCAGCTCTACACATTCGTATTTTCTAGGGAGAAAGCTAGAGGAACGGCGGCAAACAAACATGATATTTCTGTTTGTATAGATGACATTTTATGCACTTTTCTAACGAAAAGACTTTGTTTTTCTCCAAAACCATTTTTAATGTGATTTTCTCTGTCCATTGCATACGAATTCCACACCAGTTTGTCCGGATATGACTGGATGAAACCGGAAATATCCGGGGTTTTTTTGGCTAACTCAATCCCAGATATTGCTACAGCCTGTGTGTTTGTGTATTCCTGATTTTATCCGTGGATTTTATTGTTTTGAATGTTTTTTATCAGGGAACATTTAATTTGTGCTTGCCAACACTAATTGGCTCCGCATGCAGACACACTTTCTACGTATTCATATTTTCTAGGTAGAAAGCTAGAGGAACTGCCGCAAACAATCATGATATTTCTGTTTGTATCGATGACATTTTATGCACTTGCCTAACGAAAAGCCTTTGCTTTTCTCCAAAACCATTTTTAATCTGATTTTCTCAGTCCATTGCATATGAATTCCACACCAGTTTCTCCGGATATGACTGGATGAAACCGGAAATATCCGGTTGTGTTTTGGCTAACTCAATCCCAGATATTGCTACAGCTTCTGTGTTTGTGTATTCCTGATATTATCCACGGACTTTATTATTTTGAATGTTTTTTTATCAGGGAACATTTAATTTTGTGCTTGGAATCACCAATTGGTTCTACATGCTTTTATTTTCTAGGGAGAAAGCTAGAGGAACTGCGGCAAACAACATGATATTTCTGTTTGTATCGGTGGTATTTTATGCACTTGCCTAACGAAAAGACTTTGCTTTTCTCCAAAACCATTTTTAATGTGATTTTTCTCGTTCCATTGCATATGAATTTCACACGACTTTGTCCAGCTATGACTGGATGAAACTGGAAATACCTGGTTTTGTTTTGGCTAACTCAATCCGAAATATTGTGAAAGCCTCTGTGTTTGTGTTTGCGGGATATTATCAATGGACTTTCTAGTTTTGAATGTTTTTATCAGGGAACATTTAATTTTGTACCGTTGAAGACTAATTGGTTCATCATGGGAACAGGAGCTCTACACATTCGTATTTTCGGGGGAGAAAACTAGACGAACTGCGGCAAACAAACATGATATTTATGTTGGTATAGATGACATTTTATGCACTTGCCTAACGAAAATACTTTGCCTTTCTCCAAAACAATTTTTACTCTGATTTTCTCGGTCCATTGCATACGAATGCCACACCACTTTGTACGGATATGACTGGATGTAACCGGAAATATCTGCTTTTGCTTGGCTAACTCAATCCCAGATATTGCTACAGCCTCTGTGTTTGTGTTTTCTGGATATTATCAACGGACTTTATTGTTTTGAATGTTTTTTATCAGGGAACATTTAGTTTTGTGCTTGGAAACACTACTTCATTCCACATGGAGACACCATCTCTACACATTCGTATTTTCGAGGGAGAAAGCTAGAGGAACAGCGGCAAACAATCATGATATTTCTGTTTGTATCGATGGCATTTCATGCACTTATCTAAAGCAAAGACTTTGCTTTTCTCCAAACCATTTTTACTGTGATTTTCTCGGTCCACTGCATACAAATTCCACACCAGTTTGTCCGGATATGACTGGATGAAACCGGAAATATCCAGTTTTGTTTTGGATAACTCAATCCCAGATATTGCTACAGCCTTTGTGTTTGTCTCTACCTGGTATTATCCACGGACTTTATTGTTTTGAATTTTTTTAATCAGGAAACATTTAAGTTTAATCTTCGAAACACTAATTGTTTCCACATGGAGATTCCAGCTCTACACATTCGTATTTTCTAGGGAGAAACCTAGAGGAACTGGGGCAAACAAACATGATGTTGCTGTTTGCATAGATGACATTTTATGCACTTGCCTAACGAAAACTCTTTGCTTTTCTCTAAAACCTTTTTTACTGTGATTTTCTTGGTCCATTGCATAGGAATTCCAAACCACGTTTTCCGTATATGACTGGATGAAACCAGAAATATCCGGTTGTGTTTTGCTAACTCAATGCAAAATATGTTGAAAGCCTCTGTGTTTGTGTTTTCTGGATATTATCGATGGACTTTATTGTTTTGAATATTTTTATCAGGGAACATTTAATTTTGTAACGTAGAAACACTAAAGGTTCATCATGGGGACAGCAGCTCTACACATTCGTATTTTCTAGGGAGAAAGCTAGAGGAACGGCGGCAAACAAACATGATATTTCTGTTTGTATAGATGACATTTTATGCACTTTTCTAACGAAAAGACTTTGTTTTTCTCCAAAACCATTTTTAATGTGATTTTCTCTGTCCATTGCATACGAATTCCACACCAGTTTGTCCGGATATGACTGGATGAAACCGGAAATATCCGGGTTTTTTTTGGCTAACTCAATCCCAGATATTGCTACAGCCTGTGTGTTTGTGTATTCCTGATTTTATCCGTGGATTTTATTGTTTTGAATGTTTTTTATCAGGGAACATTTAATTTGTGCTTGCCAACACTAATTGGCTCCGCATGCAGACACACTTTCTACGTATTCATATTTTCTAGGTAGAAAGCTAGAGGAACTGCCGCAAACAATCATGATATTTCTGTTTGTATCGATGACATTTTATGCACTTGCCTAACGAAAAGCCTTTGCTTTTCTCCAAAACCATTTTTAATCTGATTTTCTCGGTCCATTGCATATGAATTCCACACCAGTTTCTCCGGATATGACTGGATGAAACCGGAAATATCCGGTTGTGTTTTGGCTAACTCAATCCCAGATATTGCTACAGCTTCTGTGTTTGTGTATTCCTGATATTATCCACGGACTTTATTATTTTGAATGTTTTTTTATCAGGGAACATTTAATTTTGTGCTTGGAATCACCAATTGGTTCTACATGCTTTTATTTTCTAGGGAGAAAGCTAGAGGAACTGCGGCAAACAACATGATATTTCTGTTTGTATCGGTGGTATTTTATGCACTTGCCTAACGAAAAGACTTTGCTTTTCTCCAAAACCATTTTTAATGTGATTTTTCTCGTTCCATTGCATATGAATTTCACACGACTTTGTCCAGCTATGACTGGATGAAACTGGAAATACCTGGTTTTGTTTTGGCTAACTCAATCCGAAATATTGTAAAAGCCTCTGTGTTTGTGTTTGCGGGATATTATCAATGGACTTTCTAGTTTTGAATGTTTTTATCAGGGAACATTTAATTTTGTACCGTTGAAGACTAATTGGTTCATCATGGGAACAGGAGCTCTACACATTCGTATTTTCGGGGGAGAAAACTAGACGAACTGCGGCAAACAAACATGATATTTATGTTGGTATAGATGACATTTTATGCACTTGCCTAACGAAAATACTTTGCCTTTCTCCAAAACAATTTTTACTCTGATTTTCTCGGTCCATTGCATACGAATGCCACACCACTTTGTACGGATATGACTGGATGTAACCGGAAATATCTGCTTTTGCTTGGCTAACTCAATCCCAGATATTGCTACAGCCTCTGTGTTTGTGTTTTCTGGATATTATCAACGGACTTTATTGTTTTGAATGTTTTTTATCAGGGAACATTTAGTTTTGTGCTTGGAAACACTACTTCATTCCACATGGAGACACCATCTCTACACATTCGTATTTTCGAGGGAGAAAGCTAGAGGAACAGCGGCAAACAATCATGATATTTCTGTTTGTATCGATGGCATTTCATGCACTTATCTAAAGCAAAGACTTTGCTTTTCTCCAAACCATTTTTACTGTGATTTTCTCGGTCCACTGCATACAAATTCCACACCAGTTTGTCCGGATATGACTGGATGAAACCGGAAATATCCAGTTTTGTTTTGGATAACTCAATCCCAGATATTGCTACAGCCTTTGTGTTTGTCTCTACCTGGTATTATCCACGGACTTTATTGTTTTGAATTTTTTTAATCAGGAAACATTTAAGTTTAATCTTCGAAACACTAATTGTTTCCACATGGAGATTCCAGCTCTACACATTCGTATTTTCTAGGGAGAAACCTAGAGGAACTGGGGCAAACAAACATGATGTTGCTGTTTGTATAGATGCCATTTTATGCACTTGCCTAACGAAAACTCTTTGCTTTTCTCTAAAACCTTTTTTACTGTGATTTTCTTGGTCCATTGCATAGGAATTCCAAACCACGTTTTCCGTATATGACTGGATGAAACCAGAAATATCCGGTTGTGTTTTGCTAACTCAATGCAAAATATGTTGAAAGCCTCTGTGTTTGTGTTTTCTGGATATTATCGATGGACTTTATTGTTTTGAATATTTTTATCAGGGAACATTTAATTTTGTAACGTAGAAACACTAAAGGTTCATCATGGGGACAGCAGCTCTACACATTCGTATTTTCTAGGGAGAAAGCTAGAGGAACGGCGGCAAACAAACATGATATTTCTGTTTGTATAGATGACATTTTATGCACTTTTCTAACGAAAAGACTTTGTTTTTCTCCAAAACCATTTTTAATGTGATTTTCTCTGTCCATTGCATACGAATTCCACACCAGTTTGTCCGGATATGACTGGATGAAACCGGAAATATCCGGGTTTTTTTTGGCTAACTCAATCCCAGATATTGCTACAGCCTGTGTGTTTGTGTATTCCTGATTTTATCCGTGGATTTTATTGTTTTGAATGTTTTTTATCAGGGAACATTTAATTTGTGCTTGCCAACACTAATTGGCTCCGCATGCAGACACACTTTCTACGTATTCATATTTTCTAGGTAGAAAGCTAGAGGAACTGCCGCAAACAATCATGATATTTCTGTTTGTATCGATGACATTTTATGCACTTGCCTAACGAAAAGCCTTTGCTTTTCTCCAAAACCATTTTTAATCTGATTTTCTCGGTCCATTGCATATGAATTCCACACCAGTTTCTCCGGATATGACTGGATGAAACCGGAAATATCCGGTATTGTTTTGGCTAACTCAATCCCAGATATTGCTACAGCTTCTGTGTTTGTGTATTCCTGATATTATCCACGGACTTTATTATTTTGAATGTTTTTTTATCAGGGAACATTTAATTTTGTGCTTGGAATCACCAATTGGTTCTACATGCTTTTATTTTCTAGGGAGAAAGCTAGAGGAACTGCGGCAAACAACATGATATTTCTGTTTGTATCGGTGGTATTTTATGCACTTGCCTAACGAAAAGACTTTGCTTTTCTCCAAAACCATTTTTAATGTGATTTTTCTCGTTCCATTGCATATGAATTTCACACGACTTTGTCCAGCTATGACTGGATGAAACTGGAAATACCTGGTTTTTTTTTGGCTAACTCAATCCGAAATATTGTAAAAGCCTCTGTGTTTGTGTTTGCGGGATATTATCAATGGACTTTCTAGTTTTGAATGTTTTTATCAGGGAACATTTAATTTTGTACCGTTGAAGACTAATTGGTTCATCATGGGAACAGGAGCTCTACACATTCGTATTTTCGGGGGAGAAAACTAGACGAACTGCGGCAAACAAACATGATATTTATGTTGGTATAGATGACATTTTATGCACTTGCCTAACGAAAATACTTTGCCTTTCTCCAAAACAATTTTTACTCTGATTTTCTCGGTCCATTGCATACGAATGCCACACCACTTTGTACGGATATGACTGGATGTAACCGGAAATATCTGCTTTTGCTTGGCTAACTCAATCCCAGATATTGCTACAGCCTCTGTGTTTGTGTTTTCTGGATATTATCAACGGACTTTATTGTTTTGAATGTTTTTTATCAGGGAACATTTAGTTTTGTGCTTGGAAACACTACTTCATTCCACATGGAGACACCATCTCTACACATTCGTATTTTCTAGGGAGAAAGCTAGAGGAACAGCGGCAAACAATCATGATATTTCTGTTTGTATCGATGGCATTTCATGCACTTATCTAAAGCAAAGACTTTGCTTTTCTCCAAACCATTTTTACTGTGATTTTCTCGGTCCACTGCATACAAATTCCACACCAGTTTGTCCGGATATGACTGGATGAAACCGGAAATATCCAGTTTTGTTTTGGATAACTCAATCCCAGATATTGCTACAGCCTTTGTGTTTGTCTCTACCTGGTATTATCCACGGACTTTATTGTTTTGAATTTTTTTAATCAGGAAACATTTAAGTTTAATCTTCGAAACACTAATTGTTTCCACATGGAGATTCCAGCTCTACACATTCGTATTTTCTAGGGAGAAACCTAGAGGAACTGGGGCAAACAAACATGATGTTGCTGTTTGTATAGATGACATTTTATGCACTTGCCTAACGAAAACTCTTTGCTTTTCTCTAAAACCTTTTTTACTGTGATTTTCTTGGTCCATTGCATAGGAATTCCAAACCACGTTTTCCGTATATGACTGGATGAAACCAGAAATATCCGGTTGTGTTTTGCTAACTCAATGCAAAATATGTTGAAAGCCTCTGTGTTTGTGTTTTCTGGATATTATCGATGGACTTTATTGTTTTGAATATTTTTATCAGGGAACATTTAATTTTGTAACGTAGAAACACTAAAGGTTCATCATGGGGACAGCAGCTCTACACATTCGTATTTTCTAGGGAGAAAGCTAGAGGAACGGCGGCAAACAAACATGATATTTCTGTTTGTATAGATGACATTTTATGCACTTTTCTAACGAAAAGACTTTGTTTATCTCCAAAACCATTTTTAATGTGATTTTCTCTGTCCATTGCATACGAATTCCACACCAGTTTGTCCGGATATGACTGGATGAAACCGGAAATATCCGGGTTTTTTTTGGCTAACTCAATCCCAGATATTGCTACAGCCTGTGTGTTTGTGTATTCCTGATTTTATCCGTGGATTTTATTGTTTTGAATGTTTTTTATCAGGGAACATTTAATTTGTGCTTGCCAACACTAATTGGCTCCGCATGCAGACACACTTTCTACGTATTCATATTTTCTAGGTAGAAAGCTAGAGGAACTGCCGCAAACAATCATGATATTTCTGTTTGTATCGATGACATTTTATGCACTTGCCTAACGAAAAGCCTTTGCTTTTCTCCAAAACCATTTTTAATCTGATTTTCTCGGTCCATTGCATATGAATTCCACACCAGTTTCTCCGGATATGACTGGATGAAACCGGAAATATCCGGTATTGTTTTGGCTAACTCAATCCCAGATATTGCTACAGCTTCTGTGTTTGTGTATTCCTGATATTATCCACGGACTTTATTATTTTGAATGTTTTTTTATCAGGGAACATTTAATTTTGTGCTTGGAATCACCAATTGGTTCTACATGCTTTTATTTTCTAGGGAGAAAGCTAGAGGAACTGCGGCAAACAACATGATATTTCTGTTTGTATCGGTGGTATTTTATGCACTTGCCTAACGAAAAGACTTTGCTTTTCTCCAAAACCATTTTTAATGTGATTTTTCTCGTTCCATTGCATATGAATTTCACACGACTTTGTCCAGCTATGACTGGATGAAACTGGAAATACCTGGTTTTGTTTTGGCTAACTCAATCCGAAATATTGTGAAAGCCTCTGTGTTTGTGTTTGCGGGATATTATCAATGGACTTTCTAGTTTTGAATGTTTTTATCAGGGAACATTTAATTTTGTACCGTTGAAGACTAATTGGTTCATCATGGGAACAGGAGCTCTACACATTCGTATTTTCGGGGGAGAAAACTAGACGAACTGCGGCAAACAAACATGATATTTATGTTGGTATAGATGACATTTTATGCACTTGCCTAACGAAAATACTTTGCCTTTCTCCAAAACAATTTTTACTCTGATTTTCTCGGTCCATTGCATACGAATGCCACACCACTTTGTACGGATATGACTGGATGTAACCGGAAATATCTGCTTTTGCTTGGCTAACTCAATCCCAGATATTGCTACAGCCTCTGTGTTTGTGTTTTCTGGATATTATCAACGGACTTTATTGTTTTGAATGTTTTTTATCAGGGAACATTTAGTTTTGTGCTTGGAAACACTACTTCATTCCACATGGAGACACCATCTCTACACATTCGTATTTTCGAGGGAGAAAGCTAGAGGAACAGCGGCAAACAATCATGATATTTCTGTTTGTATCGATGGCATTTCATGCACTTATCTAAAGCAAAGACTTTGCTTTTCTCCAAACCATTTTTACTGTGATTTTCTCGGTCCACTGCATACAAATTCCACACCAGTTTGTCCGGATATGACTGGATGAAACCGGAAATATCCAGTTTTGTTTTGGATAACTCAATCCCAGATATTGCTACAGCCTTTGTGTTTGTCTCTACCTGGTATTATCCACGGACTTTATTGTTTTGAATTTTTTTAATCAGGAAACATTTAAGTTTAATCTTCGAAACACTAATTGTTTCCACATGGAGATTCCAGCTCTACACATTCGTATTTTCTAGGGAGAAACCTAGAGGAACTGGGGCAAACAAACATGATGTTGCTGTTTGTATAGATGCCATTTTATGCACTTGCCTAACGAAAACTCTTTGCTTTTCTCTAAAACCTTTTTTACTGTGATTTTCTTGGTCCATTGCATAGGAATTCCAAACCACGTTTTCCGTATATGACTGGATGAAACCAGAAATATCCGGTTGTGTTTTGCTAACTCAATGCAAAATATGTTGAAAGCCTCTGTGTTTGTGTTTTCTGGATATTATCGATGGACTTTATTGTTTTGAATATTTTTATCAGGGAACATTTAATTTTGTAACGTAGAAACACTAAAGGTTCATCATGGGGACAGCAGCTCTACACATTCGTATTTTCTAGGGAGAAAGCTAGAGGAACGGCGGCAAACAAACATGATATTTCTGTTTGTATAGATGACATTTTATGCACTTTTCTAACGAAAAGACTTTGTTTTTCTCCAAAACCATTTTTAATGTGATTTTCTCTGTCCATTGCATACGAATTCCACACTAGTTTGTCCGGATATGACTGGATGAAACCGGAAATATCCGGGGTTTTTTTGGCTAACTCAATCCCAGATATTGCTACAGCCTGTGTGTTTGTGTATTCCTGATTTTATCCGTGGATTTTATTGTTTTGAATGTTTTTTATCAGGGAACATTTAATTTGTGCTTGCCAACACTAATTGGCTCCGCATGCAGACACACTTTCTACGTATTCATATTTTCTAGGTAGAAAGCTAGAGGAACTGCCGCAAACAATCATGATATTTCTGTTTGTATCGATGACATTTTATGCACTTGCCTAACGAAAAGCCTTTGCTTTTCTCCAAAACCATTTTTAATCTGATTTTCTCGGTCCATTGCATATGAATTCCACACCAGTTTCTCCGGATATGACTGGATGAAACCGGAAATATCCGGTATTGTTTTGGCTAACTCAATCCCAGATATTGCTACAGCTTCTGTGTTTGTGTATTCCTGATATTATCCACGGACTTTATTATTTTGAATGTTTTTTTATCAGGGAACATTTAATTTTGTGCTTGGAATCACCAATTGGTTCTACATGCTTTTATTTTCTAGGGAGAAAGCTAGAGGAACTGCGGCAAACAACATGATATTTCTGTTTGTATCGGTGGTATTTTATGAACTTGCCTAACGAAAAGACTTTGCTTTTCTCCAAAACCATTTTTAATGTGATTTTTCTCGTTCCATTGCATATGAATTTCACACGACTTTGTCCAGCTATGACTGGATGAAACTGGAAATACCTGGTTTTGTTTTGGCTAACTCAATCCGAAATATTGTGAAAGCCTCTGTGTTTGTGTTTGCGGGATATTATCAATGGACTTTCTAGTTTTGAATGTTTTTATCAGGGAACATTTAATTTTGTACCGTTGAAGACTAATTGGTTCATCATGGGAACAGGAGCTCTACACATTCGTATTTTCGGGGGAGAAAACTAGACGAACTGCGGCAAACAAACATGATATTTATGTTGGTATAGATGACATTTTATGCACTTGCCTAACGAAAATACTTTGCCTTTCTCCAAAACAATTTTTACTCTGATTTTCTCGGTCCATTGCATACGAATGCCACACCACTTTGTACGGATATGACTGGATGTAACCGGAAATATCTGCTTTTGCTTGGCTAACTCAATCCCAGATATTGCTACAGCCTCTGTGTTTGTGTTTTCTGGATATTATCAACGGACTTTATTGTTTTGAATGTTTTTTATCAGGGAACATTTAGTTTTGTGCTTGGAAACACTACTTCATTCCACATGGAGACACCATCTCTACACATTCGTATTTTCGAGGGAGAAAGCTAGAGGAACAGCGGCAAACAATCATGATATTTCTGTTTGTATCGATGGCATTTCATGCACTTATCTAAAGCAAAGACTTTGCTTTTCTCCAAACCATTTTTACTGTGATTTTCTCGGTCCACTGCATACAAATTCCACACCAGTTTGTCCGGATATGACTGGATGAAACCGGAAATATCCAGTTTTGTTTTGGATAACTCAATCCCAGATATTGCTACAGCCTTTGTGTTTGTCTCTACCTGGTATTATCCACGGACTTTATTGTTTTGAATTTTTTTAATCAGGAAACATTTAAGTTTAATCTTCGAAACACTAATTGTTTCCACATGGAGATTCCAGCTCTACACATTCGTATTTTCTAGGGAGAAACCTAGAGGAACTGGGGCAAACAAACATGATGTTGCTGTTTGTATAGATGACATTTTATGCACTTGCCTAACGAAAACTCTTTGCTTTTCTCTAAAACCTTTTTTACTGTGATTTTCTTGGTCCATTGCATAGGAATTCCAAACCACGTTTTCCGTATATGACTGGATGAAACCAGAAATATCCGGTTGTGTTTTGCTAACTCAATGCAAAATATGTTGAAAGCCTCTGTGTTTGTGTTTTCTGGATATTATCGATGGACTTTATTGTTTTGAATATTTTTATCAGGGAACATTTAATTTTGTAACGTAGAAACACTAAAGGTTCATCATGGGGACAGCAGCTCTACACATTCGTATTTTCTAGGGAGAAAGCTAGAGGAACGGCGGCAAACAAACATGATATTTCTGTTTGTATAGATGACATTTTATGCACTTTTCTAACGAAAAGACTTTGTTTATCTCCAAAACCATTTTTAATGTGATTTTCTCTGTCCATTGCATACGAATTCCACACCAGTTTGTCCGGATATGACTGGATGAAACCGGAAATATCCGGGTTTTTTTTGGCTAACTCAATCCCAGATATTGCTACAGCCTGTGTGTTTGTGTATTCCTGATTTTATCCGTGGATTTTATTGTTTTGAATGTTTTTTATCAGGGAACATTTAATTTGTGCTTGCCAACACTAATTGGCTCCGCATGCAGACACACTTTCTACGTATTCATATTTTCTAGGTAGAAAGCTAGAGGAACTGCCGCAAACAATCATGATATTTCTGTTTGTATCGATGACATTTTATGCACTTGCCTAACGAAAAGCCTTTGCTTTTCTCCAAAACCATTTTTAATCTGATTTTCTCGGTCCATTGCATATGAATTCCACACCAGTTTCTCCGGATATGACTGGATGAAACCGGAAATATCCGGTATTGTTTTGGCTAACTCAATCCCAGATATTGCTACAGCTTCTGTGTTTGTGTATTCCTGATATTATCCACGGACTTTATTATTTTGAATGTTTTTTTATCAGGGAACATTTAATTTTGTGCTTGGAATCACCAATTGGTTCTACATGCTTTTATTTTCTAGGGAGAAAGCTAGAGGAACTGCGGCAAACAACATGATATTTCTGTTTGTATCGGTGGTATTTTATGCACTTGCCTAACGAAAAGACTTTGCTTTTCTCCAAAACCATTTTTAATGTGATTTTTCTCGTTCCATTGCATATGAATTTCACACGACTTTGTCCAGCTATGACTGGATGAAACTGGAAATACCTGGTTTTGTTTTGGCTAACTCAATCCGAAATATTGTGAAAGCCTCTGTGTTTGTGTTTGCGGGATATTATCAATGGACTTTCTAGTTTTGAATGTTTTTATCAGGGAACATTTAATTTTGTACCGTTGAAGACTAATTGGTTCATCATGGGAACAGGAGCTCTACACATTCGTATTTTCGGGGGAGAAAACTAGACGAACTGCGGCAAACAAACATGATATTTATGTTGGTATAGATGACATTTTATGCACTTGCCTAACGAAAATACTTTGCCTTTCTCCAAAACAATTTTTACTCTGATTTTCTCGGTCCATTGCATACGAATGCCACACCACTTTGTACGGATATGACTGGATGTAACCGGAAATATCTGCTTTTGCTTGGCTAACTCAATCCCAGATATTGCTACAGCCTCTGTGTTTGTGTTTTCTGGATATTATCAACGGACTTTATTGTTTTGAATGTTTTTTATCAGGGAACATTTAGTTTTGTGCTTGGAAACACTACTTCATTCCACATGGAGACACCATCTCTACACATTCGTATTTTCGAGGGAGAAAGCTAGAGGAACAGCGGCAAACAATCATGATATTTCTGTTTGTATCGATGGCATTTCATGCACTTATCTAAAGCAAAGACTTTGCTTTTCTCCAAACCATTTTTACTGTGATTTTCTCGGTCCACTGCATACAAATTCCACACCAGTTTGTCCGGATATGACTGGATGAAACCGGAAATATCCAGTTTTGTTTTGGATAACTCAATCCCAGATATTGCTACAGCCTTTGTGTTTGTCTCTACCTGGTATTATCCACGGACTTTATTGTTTTGAATTTTTTTAATCAGGAAACATTTAAGTTTAATCTTCGAAACACTAATTGTTTCCACATGGAGATTCCAGCTCTACACATTCGTATTTTCTAGGGAGAAACCTAGAGGAACTGGGGCAAACAAACATGATGTTGCTGTTTGTATAGATGACATTTTATGCACTTGCCTAACGAAAACTCTTTGCTTTTCTCTAAAACCTTTTTTACTGTGATTTTCTTGGTCCATTGCATAGGAATTCCAAACCACGTTTTCCGTATATGACTGGATGAAACCAGAACTATCCGGTTGTGTTTTGCTAACTCAATGCAAAATATGTTGAAAGCCTCTGTGTTTGTGTTTTCTGGATATTATCGATGGACTTTATTGTTTTGAATATTTTTATCAGGGAACATTTAATTTTGTAACGTAGAAACACTAAAGGTTCATCATGGGGACAGCAGCTCTACACATTCGTATTTTCTAGGGAGAAAGCTAGAGGAACGGCGGCAAACAAACATGATATTTCTGTTTGTATAGATGACATTTTATGCACTTTTCTAACGAAAAGACTTTGTTTTTCTCCAAAACCATTTTTAATGTGATTTTCTCTGTCCATTGCATACGAATTCCACACCAGTTTGTCCGGATATGACTGGATGAAACCGGAAATATCCGGGTTTTTTTTGGCTAACTCAATCCCAGATATTGCTACAGCCTGTGTGTTTGTGTATTCCTGATTTTATCCGTGGATTTTATTGTTTTGAATGTTTTTTATCAGGGAACATTTAATTTGTGCTTGCCAACACTAATTGGCTCCGCATGCAGACACACTTTCTACGTATTCATATTTTCTAGGTAGAAAGCTAGAGGAACTGCCGCAAACAATCATGATATTTCTGTTTGTATCGATGACATTTTATGCACTTGCCTAACGAAAAGCCTTTGCTTTTCTCCAAAACCATTTTTAATCTGATTTTCTCGGTCCATTGCATATGAATTCCACACCAGTTTCTCCGGATATGACTGGATGAAACCGGAAATATCCGGTATTGTTTTGGCTAACTCAATCCCAGATATTGCTACAGCTTCTGTGTTTGTGTATTCCTGATATTATCCACGGACTTTATTATTTTGAATGTTTTTTTATCAGGGACCATTTAATTTTGTGCTTGGAATCACCAATTGGTTCCACATGGAGACACCAGCTCTACATGCTTTTATTTTCTAGGGAGAAAGCTAGAGGAACTGCGGCAAACAACATGATATTTCTGTTTGTATCGGTGGTATTTTATGCACTTGCCTAACGAAAAGACTTTGCTTTTCTCCAAAACCATTTTTAATGTGATTTTTCTCGTTCCATTGCATATGAATTTCACACGACTTTGTCCAGCTATGACTGGATGAAACTGGAAATACCTGGTTTTGTTTTGGCTAACTCAATCCGAAATATTGTGAAAGCCTCTGTGTTTGTGTTTGCGGGATATTATCAATGGACTTTCTAGTTTTGAATGTTTTTATCAGGGAACATTTAATTTTGTACCGTTGAAGACTAATTGGTTCATCATGGGAACAGGAGCTCTACACATTCGTATTTTCGGGGGAGAAAACTAGACGAACTGCGGCAAACAAACATGATATTTATGTTGGTATAGATGACATTTTATGCACTTGCCTAACGAAAATACTTTGCCTTTCTCCAAAACAATTTTTACTCTGATTTTCTCGGTCCATTGCATACGAATGCCACACCACTTTGTACGGATATGACTGGATGTAACCGGAAATATCTGCTTTTGCTTGGCTAACTCAATCCCAGATATTGCTACAGCCTCTGTGTTTGTGTTTTCTGGATATTATCAACGGACTTTATTGTTTTGAATGTTTTTTATCAGGGAACATTTAGTTTTGTGCTTGGAAACACTACTTCATTCCACATGGAGACACCATCTCTACACATTCGTATTTTCGAGGGAGAAAGCTAGAGGAACAGCGGCAAACAATCATGATATTTCTGTTTGTATCGATGGCATTTCATGCACTTATCTAAAGCAAAGACTTTGCTTTTCTCCAAACCATTTTTACTGTGATTTTCTCGGTCCACTGCATACAAATTCCACACCAGTTTGTCCGGATATGACTGGATGAAACCGGAAATATCCAGTTTTGTTTTGGATAACTCAATCCCAGATATTGCTACAGCCTTTGTGTTTGTCTCTACCTGGTATTATCCACGGACTTTATTGTTTTGAATTTTTTTAATCAGGAAACATTTAAGTTTAATCTTCGAAACACTAATTGTTTCCACATGGAGATTCCAGCTCTACACATTCGTATTTTCTAGGGAGAAACCTAGAGGAACTGGGGCAAACAAACATGATGTTGCTGTTTGTATAGATGACATTTTATGCACTTGCCTAACGAAAACTCTTTGCTTTTCTCTAAAACCTTTTTTACTGTGATTTTCTTGGTCCATTGCATAGGAATTCCAAACCACGTTTTCCGTATATGACTGGATGAAACCAGAAATATCCGGTTGTGTTTTGCTAACTCAATGCAAAATATGTTGAAAGCCTCTGTGTTTGTGTTTTCTGGATATTATCGATGGACTTTATTGTTTTGAATATTTTTATCAGGGAACATTTAATTTTGTAACGTAGAAACACTAAAGGTTCATCATGGGGACAGCAGCTCTACACATTCGTATTTTCTAGGGAGAAAGCTAGAGGAACGGCGGCAAACAAACATGATATTTCTGTTTGTATAGATGACATTTTATGCACTTTTCTAACGAAAAGACTTTGTTTTTCTCCAAAACCATTTTTAATGTGATTTTCTCTGTCCATTGCATACGAATTCCACACCAGTTTGTCCGGATATGACTGGATGAAACCGGAAATATCCGGGTTTTTTTTGGCTAACTCAATCCCAGATATTGCTACAGCCTGTGTGTTTGTGTATTCCTGATTTTATCCGTGGATTTCATTGTTTTGAATGTTTTTTATCAGGGAACATTTAATTTGTGCTTGCAAACACTAATTGGCTCCGCATGCAGACACACTTTCTACGTATTCATATTTTCTAGGTAGAAAGCTAGAGGAACTGCCGCAAACAATCATGATATTTCTGTTTGTATCGATGACATTTTATGCACTTGCCTAACGAAAAGCCTTTGCTTTTCTCCAAAACCATTTTTAATCTGATTTTCTCGGTCCATTGCATATGAATTCCACACCAGTTTCTCCGGATATGACTGGATGAAACCGGAAATATCCGGTATTGTTTTGGCTAACTCAATCCCAGATATTGCTACAGCTTCTGTGTTTGTGTATTCCTGATATTATCCACGGACTTTATTATTTTGAATGTTTTTTTATCAGGGACCATTTAATTTTGTGCTTGGAATCACCAATTGGTTCCACATGGAGACACCAGCTCTACATGCTTTTATTTTCTAGGGAGAAAGCTAGAGGAACTGCGGCAAACAACATGATATTTCTGTTTGTATCGGTGGTATTTTATGCACTTGCCTAACGAAAAGACTTTGCTTTTCTCCAAAACCATTTTTAATGTGATTTTTCTCGTTCCATTGCATATGAATTTCACACGACTTTGTCCAGCTATGACTGGATGAAACTGGAAATACCTGGTTTTGTTTTGGCTAACTCAATCCGAAATATTGTGAAAGCCTCTGTGTTTGTGTTTGCGGGATATTATCAATGGACTTTCTAGTTTTGAATGTTTTTATCAGGGAACATTTAATTTTGTACCGTTGAAGACTAATTGGTTCATCATGGGAACAGGAGCTCTACACATTCGTATTTTCGGGGGAGAAAACTAGACGAACTGCGGCAAACAAACATGATATTTATGTTGGTATAGATGACATTTTATGCACTTGCCTAACGAAAATACTTTGCCTTTCTCCAAAACAATTTTTACTCTGATTTTCTCGGTCCATTGCATACGAATGCCACACCACTTTGTACGGATATGACTGGATGTAACCGGAAATATCTGCTTTTGCTTGGCTAACTCAATCCCAGATATTGCTACAGCCTCTGTGTTTGTGTTTTCTGGATATTATCAACGGACTTTATTGTTTTGAATGTTTTTTATCAGGGAACATTTAGTTTTGTGCTTGGAAACACTACTTCATTCCACATGGAGACACCATCTCTACACATTCGTATTTTCTAGGGAGAAAGCTAGAGGAACAGCGGCAAACAATCATGATATTTCTGTTTGTACCGATGGCATTTCATGCACTTATCTAAAGCAAAGACTTTGCTTTTCTCCAAACCATTTTTACTGTGATTTTCTCGGTCCACTGCATACAAATTCCACACCAGTTTGTCCGGATATGACTGGATGAAACCGGAAATATCCAGTTTTGTTTTGGATAACTCAATCCCAGATATTGCTACAGCCTTTGTGTTTGTCTCTACCTGGTATTATCCACGGACTTTATTGTTTTGAATTTTTTTAATCAGGAAACATTTAAGTTTAATCTTCGAAACACTAATTGTTTCCACATGGAGATTCCAGCTCTACACATTCGTATTTTCTAGGGAGAAACCTAGAGGAACTGGGGCAAACAAACATGATGTTGCTGTTTGTATAGATGACATTTTATGCACTTGCCTAACGAAAACTCTTTGCTTTTCTCTAAAACCTTTTTTACTGTGATTTTCTTGGTCCATTGCATAGGAATTCCAAACCACGTTTTCCGTATATGACTGGATGAAACCAGAAATATCCGGTTGTGTTTTGCTAACTCAATGCAAAATATGTTGAAAGCCTCTGTGTTTGTGTTTTCTGGATATTATCGATGGACTTTATTGTTTTGAATATTTTTATCAGGGAACATTTAATTTTGTAACGTAGAAACACTAAAGGTTCATCATGGGGACAGCAGCTCTACACATTCGTATTTTCTAGGGAGAAAGCTAGAGGAACGGCGGCAAACAAACATGGTATTTCTGTTTGTATAGATGACATTTTATGCACTTTTCTAACGAAAAGACTTTGTTTTTCTCCAAAACCATTTTTAATGTGATTTTCTCTGTCCATTGCATACGAATTCCACACCAGTTTGTCCGGATATGACTGGATGAAACCGGAAATATCCGGGTTTTTTTTTGGCTAACTCAATCCCAGATATTGCTACAGCCTGTGTGTTTGTGTATTCCTGATTTTATCCGTGGATTTTATTGTTTTGAATGTTTTTTATCAGGGAACATTTAATTTGTGCTTGCCAACACTAATTGGCTCCGCATGCAGACACACTTTCTACGTATTCATATTTTCTAGGTAGAAAGCTAGAGGAACTGCCGCAAACAATCATGATATTTCTGTTTGTATCGATGACATTTTATGCACTTGCCTAACGAAAAGCCTTTGCTTTTCTCCAAAACCATTTTTAATCTGATTTTCTCGGTCCATTGCATATGAATTCCACACCAGTTTCTCCGGATATGACTGGATGAAACCGGAAATATCCGGTATTGTTTTGGCTAACTCAATCCCAGATATTGCTACAGCTTCTGTGTTTGTGTATTCCTGATATTATCCACGGACTTTATTATTTTGAATGTTTTTTTATCAGGGACCATTTAATTTTGTGCTTGGAATCACCAATTGGTTCCACATGGAGACACCAGCTCTACATGCTTTTATTTTCTAGGGAGAAAGCTAGAGGAACTGCGGCAAACAACATGATATTTCTGTTTGTATCGGTGGTATTTTATGCACTTGCCTAACGAAAAGACTTTGCTTTTCTCCAAAACCATTTTTAATGTGATTTTTCTCGTTCCATTGCATATGAATTTCACACGACTTTGTCCAGCTATGACTGGATGAAACTGGAAATACCTGGTTTTGTTTTGGCTAACTCAATCCGAAATATTGTGAAAGCCTCTGTGTTTGTGTTTGCGGGATATTATCAATGGACTTTCTAGTTTTGAATGCTTTTATCAGGGAACATTTAATTTTGTACCGTTGAAGACTAATTGGTTCATCATGGGAACAGGAGCTCTACACATTCGTATTTTCGGGGGAGAAAACTAGACGAACTGCGGCAAACAAACATGATATTTATGTTGGTATAGATGACATTTTATGCACTTGCCTAACGAAAATACTTTGCCTTTCTCCAAAACAATTTTTACTCTGATTTTCTCGGTCCATTGCATACGAATGCCACACCACTTTGTACGGATATGACTGGATGTAACCGGAAATATCTGCTTTTGCTTGGCTAACTCAATCCCAGATATTGCTACAGCCTCTGTGTTTGTGTTTTCTGGATATTATCAACGGACTTTATTGTTTTGAATGTTTTTTATCAGGGAACATTTAGTTTTGTGCTTGGAAACACTACTTCATTCCACATGGAGACACCATCTCTACACATTCGTATTTTCGAGGGAGAAAGCTAGAGGAACAGCGGCAAACAATCATGATATTTCTGTTTGTATCGATGGCATTTCATGCACTTATCTAAAGCAAAGACTTTGCTTTTCTCCAAACCATTTTTACTGTGATTTTCTCGGTCCACTGCATACAAATTCCACACCAGTTTGTCCGGATATGACTGGATGAAACCGGAAATATCCAGTTTTGTTTTGGATAACTCAATCCCAGATATTGCTACAGCCTTTGTGTTTGTCTCTACCTGGTATTATCCACGGACTTTATTGTTTTGAATTTTTTTAATCAGGAAACATTTAAGTTTAATCTTCGAAACACTAATTGTTTCCACATGGAGATTCCAGCTCTACACATTCGTATTTTCTAGGGAGAAACCTAGAGGAACTGGGGCAAACAAACATGATGTTGCTGTTTGTATAGATGACATTTTATGCACTTGCCTAACGAAAACTCTTTGCTTTTCTCTAAAACCTTTTTTACTGTGATTTTCTTGGTCCATTGCATAGGAATTCCAAACCACGTTTTCCGTATATGACTGGATGAAACCAGAAATATCCGGTTGTGTTTTGCTAACTCAATGCAAAATATGTTGAAAGCCTCTGTGTTTGTGTTTTCTGGATATTATCGATGGACTTTATTGTTTTGAATATTTTTATCAGGGAACATTTAATTTTGTAACGTAGAAACACTAAAGGTTCATCATGGGGACAGCAGCTCTACACATTCGTATTTTCTAGGGAGAAAGCTAGAGGAACGGCGGCAAACAAACATGATATTTCTGTTTGTATAGATGACATTTTATGCACTTTTCTAACGAAAAGACTTTGTTTTTCTCCAAAACCATTTTTAATGTGATTTTCTCTGTCCATTGCATACGAATTCCACACCAGTTTGTCCGGATATGACTGGATGAAACCGGAAATATCCGGGGTTTTTTTGGCTAACTCAATCCCAGATATTGCTACAGCCTGTGTGTTTGTGTATTCCTGATTTTATCCGTGGATTTTATTGTTTTGAATGTTTTTTATCAGGGAACATTTAATTTGTGCTTGCAAACACTAATTGGCTCCGCATGCAGACACACTTTCTACGTATTCATATTTTCTAGGTAGAAAGCTAGAGGAACTGCCGCAAACAATCATGATATTTCTGTTTGTATCGATGACATTTTATGCACTTGCCTAACGAAAAGCCTTTGCTTTTCTCCAAAACCATTTTTAATCTGATTTTCTTGGTCCATTGCATATGAATTCCACACCAGTTTCTCCGGATATGACTGGATGAAACCGGAAATATCCGGTATTGTTTTGGCTAACTCAATCCCAGATATTGCTACAGCTTCTGTGTTTGTGTATTCCTGATATTATCCACGGACTTTATTATTTTGAATGTTTTTTTATCAGGGACCATTTAATTTTGTGCTTGGAATCACCAATTGGTTCCACATGGAGACACCAGCTCTACATGCTTTTATTTTCTAGGGAGAAAGCTAGAGGAACTGCGGCAAACAACATGATTTTTCTGTTTGTATCGGTGGTATTTTATGCACTTGCCTAACGAAAAGACTTTGCTTTTCTCCAAAACCATTTTTAATGTGATTTTTCTCGTTCCATTGCATATGAATTTCACACGACTTTGTCCAGCTATGACTGGATGAAACTGGAAATACCTGGTTTTGTTTTGGCTAACTCAATCCGAAATATTGTGAAAGCCTCTGTGTTTGTGTTTGCGGGATATTATCAATGGACTTTCTAGTTTTGAATGCTTTTATCAGGAAACATTTAATTTTGTACCGTTGAAGACTAATTGGTTCATCATGGGAACAGGAGCTCTACACATTCGTATTTTCGGGGGAGAAAACTAGACGAACTGCGGCAAACAAACATGATATTTATGTTGGTATAGATGACATTTTATGCACTTGCCTAACGAAAATACTTTGCCTTTCTCCAAAACAATTTTTACTCTGATTTTCTCGGTCCATTGCATACGAATGCCACACCGCTTTGTACGGATATGACTGGATGTAACCGGAAATATCTGCTTTTGCTTGGCTAACTCAATCCCAGATATTGCTACAGCCTCTGTGTTTGTGTTTTCTGGATATTATCAACGGACTTTATTGTTTTGAATGTTTTTTATCAGGGAACATTTAGTTTTGTGCTTGGAAACACTACTTCATTCCACATGGAGACACCATCTCTACACATTCGTATTTTCGAGGGAGAAAGCTAGAGGAACAGCGGCAAACAATCATGATATTTCTGTTTGTATCGATGGCATTTCATGCACTTATCTAAAGCAAAGACTTTGCTTTTCTCCAAACCATTTTTACTGTGATTTTCTCGGTCCACTGCATACAAATTCCACACCAGTTTGTCCGGATATGACTGGATGAAACCGGAAATATCCAGTTTTGTTTTGGATAACTCAATCCCAGATATTGCTACAGCCTTTGTGTTTGTCTCTACCTGGTATTATCCACGGACTTTATTGTTTTGAATTTTTTTAATCAGGAAACATTTAAGTTTAATCTTCGAAACACTAATTGTTTCCACATGGAGATTCCAGCTCTACACATTCGTATTTTCTAGGGAGAAACCTAGAGGAACTGGGGCAAACAAACATGATGTTGCTGTTTGTATAGATGACATTTTATGCACTTGCCTAACGAAAACTCTTTGCTTTTCTCTAAAACCTTTTTTACTGTGATTTTCTTGGTCCATTGCATAGGAATTCCAAACCACGTTTTCCGTATATGACTGGATGAAACCAGAAATATCCGGTTGTGTTTTGCTAACTCAATGCAAAATATGTTGAAAGCCTCTGTGTTTGTGTTTTCTGGATATTATCGATGGACTTTATTGTTTTGAATATTTTTATCAGGGAACATTTAATTTTGTAACGTAGAAACACTAAAGGTTCATCATGGGGACAGCAGCTCTACACATTCGTATTTTCTAGGGAGAAAGCTAGAGGAACGGCGGCAAACAAACATGGTATTTCTGTTTGTATAGATGACATTTTATGCACTTTTCTAACGAAAAGACTTTGTTTTTCTCCAAAACCATTTTTAATGTGATTTTCTCTGTCCATTGCATACGAATTCCACACCAGTTTGTCCGGATATGACTGGATGAAACCGGAAATATCCGGGTTTTTTTTTGGCTAACTCAATCCCAGATATTGCTACAGCCTGTGTGTTTGTGTATTCCTGATTTTATCCGTGGATTTTATTGTTTTGAATGTTTTTTATCAGGGAACATTTAATTTGTGCTTGCCAACACTAATTGGCTCCGCATGCAGACACACTTTCTACGTATTCATATTTTCTAGGTAGAAAGCTAGAGGAACTGCCGCAAACAATCATGATATTTCTGTTTGTATCGATGACATTTTATGCACTTGCCTAACGAAAAGCCTTTGCTTTTCTCCAAAACCATTTTTAATCTGATTTTCTCGGTCCATTGCATATGAATTCCACACCAGTTTCTCCGGATATGACTGGATGAAACCGGAAATATCCGGTATTGTTTTGGCTAACTCAATCCCAGATATTGCTACAGCTTCTGTGTTTGTGTATTCCTGATATTATCCACGGACTTTATTATTTTGAATGTTTTTTTATCAGGGACCATTTAATTTTGTGCTTGGAATCACCAATTGGTTCCACATGGAGACACCAGCTCTACATGCTTTTATTTTCTAGGGAGAAAGCTAGAGGAACTGCGGCAAACAACATGATATTTCTGTTTGTATCGGTGGTATTTTATGCACTTGCCTAACGAAAAGACTTTGCTTTTCTCCAAAACCATTTTTAATGTGATTTTTCTCGTTCCATTGCATATGAATTTCACACGACTTTGTCCAGCTATGACTGGATGAAACTGGAAATACCTGGTTTTGTTTTGGCTAACTCAATCCGAAATATTGTGAAAGCCTCTGTGTTTGTGTTTGCGGGATATTATCAATGGACTTTCTAGTTTTGAATGCTTTTATCAGGGAACATTTAATTTTGTACCGTTGAAGACTAATTGGTTCATCATGGGAACAGGAGCTCTACACATTCGTATTTTCGGCCGAGAAAACTAGACGAACTGCGGCAAACAAACATGATATTTATGTTGGTATAGATGACATTTTATGCACTTGCCTAACGAAAATACTTTGCCTTTCTCCAAAACAATTTTTACTCTGATTTTCTCGGTCCATTGCATACGAATGCCACACCGCTTTGTACGGATATGACTGGATGTAACCGGAAATATCTGCTTTTGCTTGGCTAACTCAATCCCAGATATTGCTACAGCCTCTGTGTTTGTGTTTTCTGGATATTATCAACGGACTTTATTGTTTTGAATGTTTTTTATCAGGGAACATTTAGTTTTGTGCTTGGAAACACTACTTCATTCCACATGGAGACACCATCTCTACACATTCGTATTTTCGAGGGAGAAAGCTAGAGGAACAGCGGCAAACAATCATGATATTTCTGTTTGTATCGATGGCATTTCATGCACTTATCTAAAGCAAAGACTTTGCTTTTCTCCAAACCATTTTTACTGTGATTTTCTCGGTCCACTGCATACAAATTCCACACCAGTTTGTCCGGATATGACTGGATGAAACCGGAAATATCCAGTTTTGTTTTGGATAACTCAATCCCAGATATTGCTACAGCCTTTGTGTTTGTCTCTACCTGGTATTATCCACGGACTTTATTGTTTTGAATTTTTTTAATCAGGAAACATTTAAGTTTAATCTTCGAAACACTAATTGTTTCCACATGGAGATTCTAGCTCTGAAGGACCCTTATGGGGGAGAGGGACAAGAAACTAGGCCTGGGCAGATATCAGGGGCTTCTTAATAGGTTAGATGTTCCCCAGAGTCCAGCGGGCAGGACGTTCTCTGGGAAGGAAAAGTCAGTCCCCTTCAGAGAACCTCTAGGCATGCCCAGAGCAGAGCTGCCACTCTCCTCAGCACGTTCCCTCAGCACTCTCCTCAGCACTCTCCTCAGCACTCTCCTCAGCACTCTCCTCAGCACTCTCCCTCAGCACTCTCCGATATGCTAATTGTCCCTCCGAACCAGCCAATCCCGTGTTGCCACTGCATCCCATATGCTAATTGTCCCTCCGAACCAGCCAATCCCGTGTTGCCACTGCATCCCATATGCTAATGGTCTCTCTGAACTGACCAATCCTATGCATGCGCATTAGGAATATGCTAATTCGTTGCCTATATAACCTGTGTGAAACTGCCGCTCAGGGCTCCTCACTGCCTGAGGTGGGGGCCCGTTTGCGCAAACGTACAATAAAAACCTCGTGCTTTTTGCATCAACTGGTCTGGAGTCTGGATCTTTGGGCGTCCTCCCGAGCAAGTGGGCATCTCTGCAACTGAGAGGTCCTACAGCTCTACACATTCGTATTTTCTAGGGAGAAACCTAGAGGAACTGGGGCAAACAAACATGATGTTGCTGTTTGTATAGATGACATTTTATGCACTTGCCTAACGAAAACTCTTTGCTTTTCTCTAAAACCTTTTTTACTGTGATTTTCTTGGTCCATTGCATAGGAATTCCAAACCACGTTTTCCGTATATGACTGGATGAAACCAGAAATATCCGGTTGTGTTTTGCTAACTCAATGCAAAATATGTTGAAAGCCTCTGTGTTTGTGTTTTCTGGATATTATCGATGGACTTTATTGTTTTGAATATTTTTATCAGGGAACATTTAATTTTGTAACGTAGAAACACTAAAGGTTCATCATGGGGACAGCAGCTCTACACATTCGTATTTTCTAGGGAGAAAGCTAGAGGAACGGCGGCAAACAAACATGGTATTTCTGTTTGTATAGATGACATTTTATGCACTTTTCTAACGAAAAGACTTTGTTTTTCTCCAAAACCATTTTTAATGTGATTTTCTCTGTCCATTGCATACGAATTCCACACCAGTTTGTCCGGATATGACTGGATGAAACCGGAAATATCCGGGTTTTTTTTTGGCTAACTCAATCCCAGATATTGCTACAGCCTGTGTGTTTGTGTATTCCTGATTTTATCCGTGGATTTTATTGTTTTGAATGTTTTTTATCAGGGAACATTTAATTTGTGCTTGCAAACACTAATTGGCTCCGCATGCAGACACACTTTCTACGTATTCATATTTTCTAGGTAGAAACCTAGAGGAACTGGGGCAAACAAACATGATGTTGCTGTTTGTATAGATGACATTTTATGCACTTGCCTAACGAAAACTCTTTGCTTTTCTCTAAAACCTTTTTTACTGTGATTTTCTTGGTCCATTGCATAGGAATTCCAAACCACGTTTTCCGTATATGACTGGATGAAACCAGAAATATCCGGTTGTGTTTTGCTAACTCAATGCAAAATATGTTGAAAGCCTCTGTGTTTGTGTTTTCTGGATATTATCGATGGACTTTATTGTTTTGAATATTTTTATCAGGGAACATTTAATTTTGTAACGTAGAAACACTAAAGGTTCATCATGGGGACAGCAGCTCTACACATTCGTATTTTCTAGGGAGAAAGCTAGAGGAACGGTGGCAAACAAACATGATATTTCTGTTTGTATAGATGACATTTTATGCACTTTTCTAACAAAAAGACTTTGTTTTTCTCCAAAACCATTTTTAATGTGATTTTCTCTGTGCATTGCATACGAATTCCACACCAGTTTGTCCGGATATGACTGGATGAAACCGGAAATATCCGGGTTTTTTTTTGGCTAACTCAATCCCAGATATTGCTACAGCCTGTGTGTTTGTGTATTCCTGATTTTATCCGTGGATTTTATTGTTTTGAATGTTTTTTATCAGGGAACATTTAATTTGTGCTTGCAAACACTAATTGGCTCCGCATGCAGACACACTTTCTACGTATTCATATTTTCTAGGTAGAAAGCTAGAGGAACTGCCGCAAACAATCATGATATTTCTGTTTGTATCGATGACATTTTATGCACTTGCCTAACGAAAAGCCTTTGCTTTTCTCCAAAACCATTTTTAATCTGATTTTCTCGGTCCATTGCATATGAATTCCACACCAGTTTCTCCAGATATGACTGGATGAAACCGGAAATTTCCGGTATTGTTTTGGCTAACTCAATCCCAGATATTGCTACAGCTTCTGTGTTTGTGTATTCCTGATATTATCCACGGACTTTATTATTTTGAATGTTTTTTTATCAGGGACCATTTAATTTTGTGCTTGGAATCACCAATTGGTTCCACATGGAGACACCAGCTCTACATGCTTTTATTTTCTAGGGAGAAAGCTAGAGGAACTGCGGCAAACAACATGATATTTCTGTTTGTATCGGTGGTATTTTATGCACTTGCCTAACGAAAAGACTTTGCTTTTCTCCAAAACCATTTTTAATGTGATTTTTCTCGTTCCATTGCATATGAATTTCACACGACTTTGTCCAGCTATGACTGGATGAAACTGGAAATACCTGGTTTTGTTTTGGCTAACTCAATCCGAAATATTGTGAAAGCCTCTGTGTTTGTGTTTGCGGGATATTATCAATGGACTTTCTAGTTTTGAATGTTTTTATCAGGGAACATTTAATTTTGTACCGTTGAAGACTAATTGGTTCATCATGGGAACAGGAGCTCTACACATTCGTATTTTCGGGGGAGAAAACTAGACGAACTGCGGCAAACAAACATGATATTTATGTTGGTATAGATGACATTTTATGCACTTGCCTAACGAAAATACTTTGCCTTTCTCCAAAACAATTTTTACTCTGATTTTCTCGGTCCATTGCATACGAATGCCACACCACTTTGTACGGATATGACTGGATGTAACCGGAAATATCTGCTTTTGCTTGGCTAACTCAATCCCAGATATTGCTACAGCCTCTGTGTTTGTGTTTTCTGGATATTATCAACGGACTTTATTGTTTTGAATGTTTTTTATCAGGGAACATTTAGTTTTGTGCTTGGAAACACTACTTCATTCCACATGGAGACACCATCTCTACACATTCGTATTTTCGAGGGAGAAAGCTAGAGGAACAGCGGCAAACAATCATGATATTTCTGTTTGTATCGATGGCATTTCATGCACTTATCTAAAGCAAAGACTTTGCTTTTCTCCAAACCATTTTTACTGTGATTTTCTCGGTCCACTGCATACAAATTCCACACCAGTTTGTCCGGATATGACTGGATGAAACCGGAAATATCCAGTTTTGTTTTGGATAACTCAATCCCAGATATTGCTACAGCCTTTGTGTTTGTCTCTACCTGGTATTATCCACGGACTTTATTGTTTTAAATTTTTTTAATCAGGAAACATTTAAGTTTAATCTTCGAAACACTAATTGTTTCCACATGGAGATTCCAGCTCTACACATTCGTATTTTCTAGGGAGAAACCTAGAGGAACTGGGGCAAACAAACATGATGTTGCTGTTTGTATAGATGACATTTTATGCACTTGCCTAACGAAAACTCTTTGCTTTTCTCTAAAACCTTTTTTACTGTGATTTTCTTGGTCCATTGCATAGGAATTCCAAACCACGTTTTCCGTATATGACTGGATGAAACCAGAAATATCCGGTTGTGTTTTGCTAACTCAATGCAAAATATGTTGAAAGCCTCTGTGTTTGTGTTTTCTGGATATTATCGATGGACTTTATTGTTTTGAATATTTTTATCAGGGAACATTTAATTTTGTAACGTAGAAACACTAAAGGTTCATCATGGGGACAGCAGCTCTACACATTCGTATTTTCTAGGGAGAAAGCTAGAGGAACGGCGGCAAACAAACATGGTATTTCTGTTTGTATAGATGACATTTTATGCACTTTTCTAACGAAAAGACTTTGTTTTTCTCCAAAACCATTTTTAATGTGATTTTCTCTGTCCATTGCATACGAATTCCACACCAGTTTGTCCGGATATGACTGGATGAAACCGGAAATATCCGGGTTTTTTTTTGGCTAACTCAATCCCAGATATTGCTACAGCCTGTGTGTTTGTGTATTCCTGATTTTATCCGTGGATTTTATTGTTTTGAATGTTTTTTATCAGGGAACATTTAATTTGTGCTTGCCAACACTAATTGGCTCCGCATGCAGACACACTTTCTACGTATTCATATTTTCTAGGTAGAAAGCTAGAGGAACTGCCGCAAACAATCATGATATTTCTGTTTGTATCGATGACATTTTATGCACTTGCCTAACGAAAAGCCTTTGCTTTTCTCCAAAACCATTTTTAATCTGATTTTCTCGGTCCATTGCATATGAATTCCACACCAGTTTCTCCGGATATGACTGGATGAAACCGGAAATATCCGGTATTGTTTTGGCTAACTCAATCCCAGATATTGCTACAGCTTCTGTGTTTGTGTATTCCTGATATTATCCACGGACTTTATTATTTTGAATGTTTTTTTATCAGGGACCATTTAATTTTGTGCTTGGAATCACCAATTGGTTCCACATGGAGACACCAGCTCTACATGCTTTTATTTTCTAGGGAGAAAGCTAGAGGAACTGCGGCAAACAACATGATATTTCTGTTTGTATCGGTGGTATTTTATGCACTTGCCTAACGAAAAGACTTTGCTTTTCTCCAAAACCATTTTTAATGTGATTTTTCTCGTTCCATTGCATATGAATTTCACACGACTTTGTCCAGCTATGACTGGATGAAACTGGAAATACCTGGTTTTGTTTTGGCTAACTCAATCCGAAATATTGTGAAAGCCTCTGTGTTTGTGTTTGCGGGATATTATCAATGGACTTTCTAGTTTTGAATGTTTTTATCAGGGAACATTTAATTTTGTACCGTTGAAGACTAATTGGTTCATCATGGGAACAGGAGCTCTACACATTCGTATTTTCGGGGGAGAAAACTAGACGAACTGCGGCAAACAAACATGATATTTATGTTGGTATAGATGACATTTTATGCACTTGCCTAACGAAAATACTTTGCCTTTCTCCAAAACAATTTTTACTCTGATTTTCTCGGTCCATTGCATACGAATGCCACACCACTTTGTACGGATATGACTGGATGTAACCGGAAATATCTGCTTTTGCTTGGCTAACTCAATCCCAGATATTGCTACAGCCTCTGTGTTTGTGTTTTCTGGATATTATCAACGGACTTTATTGTTTTGAATGTTTTTTATCAGGGAACATTTAGTTTTGTGCTTGGAAACACTACTTCATTCCACATGGAGACACCATCTCTACACATTCGTATTTTCGAGGGAGAAAGCTAGAGGAACAGCGGCAAACAATCATGATATTTCTGTTTGTATCGATGGCATTTCATGCACTTATCTAAAGCAAAGACTTTGCTTTTCTCCAAACCATTTTTACTGTGATTTTCTCGGTCCACTGCATACAAATTCCACACCAGTTTGTCCGGATATGACTGGATGAAACCGGAAATATCCAGTTTTGTTTTGGATAACTCAATCCCAGATATTGCTACAGCCTTTGTGTTTGTCTCTACCTGGTATTATCCACGGACTTTATTGTTTTAAATTTTTTTAATCAGGAAACATTTAAGTTTAATCTTCGAAACACTAATTGTTTCCACATGGAGATTCCAGCTCTACACATTCGTATTTTCTAGGGAGAAACCTAGAGGAACTGGGGCAAACAAACATGATGTTGCTGTTTGTATAGATGACATTTTATGCACTTGCCTAACGAAAACTCTTTGCTTTTCTCTAAAACCTTTTTTACTGTGATTTTCTTGGTCCATTGCATAGGAATTCCAATCCACGTTTTCCATATATGACTGGATGAAACCAGAAATATCCGGTTGTGTTTTGCTAACTCAATGCAAAATATGTTGAAAGCCTCTGTGTTTGTGTTTTCTGGATATTATCGATGGACTTTATTGTTTTGAATATTTTTATCAGGGAACATTTAATTTTGTAACGTAGAAACACTAAAGGTTCATCATGGGGACAGCAGCTCTACACATTCGTATTTTCTAGGGAGAAAGCTAGAGGAACGGCGGCAAACAAACATGGTATTTCTGTTTGTATAGATGACATTTTATGCACTTTTCTAACGAAAAGACTTTGTTTTTCTCCAAAACCATTTTTAATGTGATTTTCTCTGTCCATTGCATACGAATTCCACACCAGTTTGTCCGGATATGACTGGATGAAACCGGAAATATCCGGGTTTTTTTTGGCTAACTCAATCCCAGATATTGCTACAGCCTGTGTGTTTGTGTATTCCTGATTTTATCCGTGGATTTTATTGTTTTGAATGTTTTTTATCAGGGAACATTTAATTTGTGCTTGCAAACACTAATTGGCTCCGCATGCAGACACACTTTCTACGTATTCATATTTTCTAGGTAGAAAGCTAGAGGAACTGCCGCAAACAATCATGATATTTCTGTTTGTATCGATGACATTTTATGCACTTGCCTAACGAAAAGCCTTTGCTTTTCTCCAAAACCATTTTTAATCTGATTTTCTCGGTCCATTGCATATGAATTCCACACCAGTTTCTCCGGATATGACTGGATGAAACCGGAAATATCCGGTATTGTTTTGGCTAACTCAATCCCAGATATTGCTACAGCTTCTGTGTTTGTGTATTCCTGATATTATCCACGGACTTTATTATTTTGAATGTTTTTTTATCAGGGACCATTTAATTTTGTGCTTGGAATCACCAATTGGTTCCACATGGAGACACCAGCTCTACATGCTTTTATTTTCTAGGGAGAAAGCTAGAGGAACTGCGGCAAACAACATGATATTTCTGTTTGTATCGGTGGTATTTTATGCACTTGCCTAACGAAAAGACTTTGCTTTTCTCCAAAACCATTTTTAATGTGATTTTTCTCGTTCCATTGCATATGAATTTCACACGACTTTGTCCAGCTATGACTGGATGAAACTGGAAATACCTGGTTTTGTTTTGGCTAACTCAATCCGAAATATTGTGAAAGCCTCTGTGTTTGTGTTTGCGGGATATTATCAATGGACTTTCTAGTTTTGAATGTTTTTATCAGGGAACATTTAATTTTGTACCGTTGAAGACTAATTGGTTCATCATGGGAACAGGAACTCTACACATTCGTATTTTCGGGGGAGAAAACTAGACGAACTGCGGCAAACAAACATGATATTTATGTTGGTATAGATGACATTTTATGCACTTGCCTAACGAAAATACTTTGCCTTTCTCCAAAACAATTTTTACTCTGATTTTCTCGGTCCATTGCATACGAATGCCACACCACTTTGTACGGATATGACTGGATGTAACCGGAAATATCTGCTTTTGCTTGGCTAACTCAATCCCAGATATTGCTACAGCCTCTGTGTTTGTGTTTTCTGGATATTATCAACGGACTTTATTGTTTTGAATGTTTTTTATCAGGGAACATTTAGTTTTGTGCTTGGAAACACTACTACATTCCACATGGAGACACCATCTCTACACATTCGTATTTTCTAGGGAGAAAGCTAGAGGAACAGCGGCAAACAATCATGATATTTCTGTTTGTATCGATGGCATTTCATGCACTTATCTAAAGCAAAGACTTTGCTTTTCTCCAAACCATTTTTACTGTGATTTTCTCGGTCCACTGCATACAAATTCCACACCAGTTTGTCCGGATATGACTGGATGAAACCGGAAATATCCAGTTTTGTTTTGGATAACTCAATCCCAGATATTGCTACAGCCTTTGTGTTTGTCTCTACCTGGTATTATCCACGGACTTTATTGTTTTGAATTTTTTTAATCAGGAAACATTTAAGTTTAATCTTCGAAACACTAATTGTTTCCACATGGAGATTCCAGCTCTACACATTCGTATTTTCTAGGGAGAAACCTAGAGGAACTGGGGCAAACAAACATGATGTTGCTGTTTGTATAGATGACATTTTATGCACTTGCCTAACGAAAACTCTTTGCTTTTCTCTAAAACCTTTTTTACTGTGATTTTCTTGGTCCATTGCATAGGAATTCCAAACCACGTTTTCCGTATATGACTGGATGAAACCAGAAATATCCGGTTGTGTTTTGCTAACTCAATGCAAAATATGTTGAAAGCCTCTGTGTTTGTGTTTTCTGGATATTATCGATGGACTTTATTGTTTTGAATATTTTTATCAGGGAACATTTAATTTTGTAACGTAGAAACACTAAAGGTTCATCATGGGGACAGCAGCTCTACACATTCGTATTTTCTAGGGAGAAAGCTAGAGGAACGGCGGCAAACAAACATGGTATTTCTGTTTGTATAGATGACATTTTATGCACTTTTCTAACGAAAAGACTTTGTTTTTCTCCAAAACCATTTTTAATGTGATTTTCTCTGTCCATTGCATACGAATTCCACACCAGTTTGTCCGGATATGACTGGATGAAACCGGAAATATCCGGGTTTTTTTTTGGCTAACTCAATCCCAGATATTGCTACAGCCTGTGTGTTTGTGTATTCCTGATTTTATCCGTGGATTTTATTGTTTTGAATGTTTTTTATCAGGGAACATTTAATTTGTGCTTGCCAACACTAATTGGCTCCGCATGCAGACACACTTTCTACGTATTCATATTTTCTAGGTAGAAAGCTAGAGGAACTGCCGCAAACAATCATGATATTTCTGTTTGTATCGATGACATTTTATGCACTTGCCTAACGAAAAGCCTTTGCTTTTCTCCAAAACCATTTTTAATCTGATTTTCTCGGTCCATTGCATATGAATTCCACACCAGTTTCTCCGGATATGACTGGATGAAACCGGAAATATCCGGTATTGTTTTGGCTAACTCAATCCCAGATATTGCTACAGCTTCTGTGTTTGTGTATTCCTGATATTATCCACGGACTTTATTATTTTGAATGTTTTTTTATCAGGGACCATTTAATTTTGTGCTTGGAATCACCAATTGGTTCCACATGGAGACACCAGCTCTACATGCTTTTATTTTCTAGGGAGAAAGCTAGAGGAACTGCGGCAAACAACATGATATTTCTGTTTGTATCGGTGGTATTTTATGCACTTGCCTAACGAAAAGACTTTGCTTTTCTCCAAAACCATTTTTAATGTGATTTTTCTCGTTCCATTGCATATGAATTTCACACGACTTTGTCCAGCTATGACTGGATGAAACTGGAAATACCTGGTTTTGTTTTGGCTAACTCAATCCGAAATATTGTGAAAGCCTCTGTGTTTGTGTTTGCGGGATATTATCAATGGACTTTCTAGTTTTGAATGTTTTTATCAGGGAACATTTAATTTTGTACCGTTGAAGACTAATTGGTTCATCATGGGAACAGGAGCTCTACACATTCGTATTTTCGGGGGAGAAAACTAGACGAACTGCGGCAAACAAACATGATATTTATGTTGGTATAGATGACATTTTATGCACTTGCCTAACGAAAATACTTTGCCTTTCTCCAAAACAATTTTTACTCTGATTTTCTCGGTCCATTGCATACGAATGCCACACCACTTTGTACGGATATGACTGGATGTAACCGGAAATATCTGCTTTTGCTTGGCTAACTCAATCCCAGATATTGCTACAGCCTCTGTGTTTGTGTTTTCTGGATATTATCAACGGACTTTATTGTTTTGAATGTTTTTTATCAGGGAACATTTAGTTTTGTGCTTGGAAACACTACTTCATTCCACATGGAGACACCATCTCTACACATTCGTATTTTCTAGGGAGAAAGCTAGAGGAACAGCGGCAAACAATCATGATATTTCTGTTTGTATCGATGGCATTTCATGCACTTATCTAAAGCAAAGACTTTGCTTTTCTCCAAACCATTTTTACTGTGATTTTCTCGGTCCACTGCATACAAATTCCACACCAGTTTGTCCGGATATGACTGGATGAAACCGGAAATATCCAGTTTTGTTTTGGATAACTCAATCCCAGATATTGCTACAGCCTTTGTGTTTGTCTCTACCTGGTATTATCCACGGACTTTATTGTTTTAAATTTTTTTAATCAGGAAACATTTAAGTTTAATCTTCGAAACACTAATTGTTTCCACATGGAGATTCCAGCTCTACACATTCGTATTTTCTAGGGAGAAACCTAGAGGAACTGGGGCAAACAAACATGATGTTGCTGTTTGTATAGATTACATTTTATGCACTTGCCTAACGAAAACTCTTTGCTTTTCTCTAAAACCTTTTTTACTGTGATTTTCTTGGTCCATTGCATAGGAATTCCAAACCACGTTTTCCGTATATGACTGGATGAAACCAGAAATATCCGGTTGTGTTTTGCTAACTCAATGCAAAATATGTTGAAAGCCTCTGTGTTTGTGTTTTCTGGATATTATCGATGGACTTTATTGTTTTGAATATTTTTATCAGGGAACATTTAATTTTGTAACGTAGAAACACTAAAGGTTCATCATGGGGACAGCAGCTCTACACATTCGTATTTTCTAGGGAGAAAGCTAGAGGAACGGCGGCAAACAAACATGGTATTTCTGTTTGTATAGATGACATTTTATGCACTTTTCTAACGAAAAGACTTTGTTTTTCTCCAAAACCATTTTTAATGTGATTTTCTCTGTCCATTGCATACGAATTCCACACCAGTTTGTCCGGATATGACTGGATGAAACCGGAAATATCCGGGTTTTTTTTGGCTAACTCAATCCCAGATATTGCTACAGCCTGTGTGTTTGTGTATTCCTGATTTTATCCGTGGATTTTATTGTTTTGAATGTTTTTTATCAGGGAACATTTAATTTGTGCTTGCAAACACTAATTGGCTCCGCATGCAGACACACTTTCTACGTATTCATATTTTCTAGGTAGAAAGCTAGAGGAACTGCCGCAAACAATCATGATATTTCTGTTTGTATCGATGACATTTTATGCACTTGCCTAACGAAAAGCCTTTGCTTTTCTCCAAAACCATTTTTAATCTGATTTTCTCGGTCCATTGCATATGAATTCCACACCAGTTTCTCCGGATATGACTGGATGAAACCGGAAATATCCGGTATTGTTTTGGCTAACTCAATCCCAGATATTGCTACAGCTTCTGTGTTTGTGTATTCCTGATATTATCCACGGACTTTATTATTTTGAATGTTTTTTTATCAGGGACCATTTAATTTTGTGCTTGGAATCACCAATTGGTTCCACATGGAGACACCAGCTCTACATGCTTTTATTTTCTAGGGAGAAAGCTAGAGGAACTGCGGCAAACAACATGATATTTCTGTTTGTATCGGTGGTATTTTATGCACTTGCCTAACGAAAAGACTTTGCTTTTCTCCAAAACCATTTTTAATGTGATTTTTCTCGTTCCATTGCATATGAATTTCACACGACTTTGTCCAGCTATGACTGGATGAAACTGGAAATACCTGGTTTTGTTTTGGCTAACTCAATCCGAAATATTGTGAAAGCCTCTGTGTTTGTGTTTGCGGGATATTATCAATGGACTTTCTAGTTTTGAATGTTTTTATCAGGGAACATTTAATTTTGTACCGTTGAAGACTAATTGGTTCATCATGGGAACAGGAGCTCTACACATTCGTATTTTCGGGGGAGAAAACTAGACGAACTGCGGCAAACAAACATGATATTTATGTTGGTATAGATGACATTTTATGCACTTGCCTAACGAAAATACTTTGCCTTTCTCCAAAACAATTTTTACTCTGATTTTCTCGGTCCATTGCATACGAATGCCACACCACTTTGTACGGATATGACTGGATGTAACCGGAAATATCTGCTTTTGCTTGGCTAACTCAATCCCAGATATTGCTACAGCCTCTGTGTTTGTGTTTTCTGGATATTATCAACGGACTTTATTGTTTTGAATGTTTTTTATCAGGGAACATTTAGTTTTGTGCTTGGAAACACTACTTCATTCCACATGGAGACACCATCTCTACACATTCGTATTTTCTAGGGAGAAAGCTAGAGGAACAGCGGCAAACAATCATGATATTTCTGTTTGTATCGATGGCATTTCATGCACTTATCTAAAGCAAAGACTTTGCTTTTCTCCAAACCATTTTTACTGTGATTTTCTCGGTCCACTGCATACAAATTCCACACCAGTTTGTCCGGATATGACTGGATGAAACCGGAAATATCCAGTTTTGTTTTGGATAACTCAATCCCAGATATTGCTACAGCCTTTGTGTTTGTCTCTACCTGGTATTATCCACGGACTTTATTGTTTTAAATTTTTTTAATCAGGAAACATTTAAGTTTAATCTTCGAAACACTAATTGTTTCCACATGGAGATTCCAGCTCTACACATTCGTATTTTCTAGGGAGAAACCTAGAGGAACTGGGGCAAACAAACATGATGTTGCTGTTTGTATAGATTACATTTTATGCACTTGCCTAACGAAAACTCTTTGCTTTTCTCTAAAACCTTTTTTACTGTGATTTTCTTGGTCCATTGCATAGGAATTCCAAACCACGTTTTCCGTATATGACTGGATGAAACCAGAAATATCCGGTTGTGTTTTGCTAACTCAATGCAAAATATGTTGAAAGCCTCTGTGTTTGTGTTTTCTGGATATTATCGATGGACTTTATTGTTTTGAATATTTTTATCAGGGAACATTTAATTTTGTAACGTAGAAACACTAAAGGTTCATCATGGGGACAGCAGCTCTACACATTCGTATTTTCTAGGGAGAAAGCTAGAGGAACGGCGGCAAACAAACATGATATTTCTGTTTGTATAGATGACATTTTATGCACTTTTCTAACGAAAAGACTTTGTTTTTCTCCAAAACCATTTTTAATGTGATTTTCTCTGTCCATTGCATACGAATTCCACACCAGTTTGTCCGGATATGACTGGATGAAACCGGAAATATCCGGGTTTTTTTTTTGGCTAACTCAATCCCAGTTATTGCTACAGCCTGTGTGTTTGTGTATTCCTGATTTTATCCGTGGATTTTATTGTTTTGAATGTTTTTTATCAGGGAACATTTAATTTGTGCTTGCAAACACTAATTGGCTCCGCATGCAGACACACTTTCTACGTATTCATATTTTCTAGGTAGAAAGCTAGAGGAACTGCCGCAAACAATCATGATATTTCTGTTTGTATCGATGACATTTTATGCACTTGCCTAACGAAAAGCCTTTGCTTTTCTCCAAAACCATTTTTAATCTGATTTTCTCGGTCCATTGCATATGAATTCCACACCAGTTTCTCCGGATATGACTGGATGAAACCGGAAATATCCGGTATTGTTTTGGCTAACTCAATCCCAGATATTGCTACAGCTTCTGTGTTTGTGTATTCCTGATATTATCCACGGACTTTATTATTTTGAATGTTTTTTTATCAGGGACCATTTAATTTTGTGCTTGGAATCACCAATTGGTTCCACATGGAGACACCAGCTCTACATGCTTTTATTTTCTAGGGAGAAAGCTAGAGGAACTGCGGCAAACAACATGATATTTCTGTTTGTATCGGTGGTATTTTATGCACTTGCCTAACGAAAAGACTTTGCTTTTCTCCAAAACCATTTTTAATGTGATTTTTCTCGTTCCATTGCATATGAATTTCACACGACTTTGTCCAGCTATGACTGGATGAAACTGGAAATACCTGGTTTTGTTTTGGCTAACTCAATCCGAAATATTGTGAAAGCCTCTGTGTTTGTGTTTGCGGGATATTATCAATGGACTTTCTAGTTTTGAATGTTTTTATCAGGGAACATTTAATTTTGTACCGTTGAAGACTAATTGGTTCATCATGGGAACAGGAGCTCTACACATTCGTATTTTCGGGGGAGAAAACTAGACGAACTGCGGCAAACAAACATGATATTTATGTTGGTATAGATGACATTTTATGCACTTGCCTAACGAAAATACTTTGCCTTTCTCCAAAACAATTTTTACTCTGATTTTCTCGGTCCATTGCATACGAATGCCACACCACTTTGTACGGATATGACTGGATGTAACCGGAAATATCTGCTTTTGCTTGGCTAACTCAATCCCAGATATTGCTACAGCCTCTGTGTTTGTGTTTTCTGGATATTATCAACGGACTTTATTGTTTTGAATGTTTTTTATCAGGGAACATTTAGTTTTGTGCTTGGAAACACTACTACATTCCACATGGAGACACCATCTCTACACATTCGTATTTTCTAGGGAGAAAGCTAGAGGAACAGCGGCAAACAATCATGATATTTCTGTTTGTATCGATGGCATTTCATGCACTTATCTAAAGCAAAGACTTTGCTTTTCTCCAAACCATTTTTACTGTGATTTTCTCGGTCCACTGCATACAAATTCCACACCAGTTTGTCCGGATATGACTGGATGAAACCGGAAATATCCAGTTTTGTTTTGGATAACTCAATCCCAGATATTGCTACAGCCTTTGTGTTTGTCTCTACCTGGTATTATCCACGGACTTTATTGTTTTAAATTTTTTTAATCAGGAAACATTTAAGTTTAATCTTCGAAACACTAATTGTTTCCACATGGAGATTCCAGCTCTACACATTCGTATTTTCTAGGGAGAAACCTAGAGGAACTGGGGCAAACAAACATGATGTTGCTGTTTGTATAGATGACATTTTATGCACTTGCCTAACGAAAACTCTTTGCTTTTCTCTAAAACCTTTTTTACTGTGATTTTCTTGGTCCATTGCATAGGAATTCCAAACCACGTTTTCCGTATATGACTGGATGAAACCAGAAATATCCGGTTGTGTTTTGCTAACTCAATGCAAAATATGTTGAAAGCCTCTGTGTTTGTGTTTTCTGGATATTATCGATGGACTTTATTGTTTTGAATATTTTTATCAGGGAACATTTAATTTTGTAACGTAGAAACACTAAAGGTTCATCATGGGGACAGCAGCTCTACACATTCGTATTTTCTAGGGAGAAAGCTAGAGGAACGGCGGCAAACAAACATGGTATTTCTGTTTGTATAGATGACATTTTATGCACTTTTCTAACGAAAAGACTTTGTTTTTCTCCAAAACCATTTTTAATGTGATTTTCTCTGTCCATTGCATACGAATTCCACACCAGTTTGTCCGGATATGACTGGATGAAACCGGAAATATCCGGGTTTTTTTTTGGCTAACTCAATCCCAGATATTGCTACAGCCTGTGTGTTTGTGTATTCCTGATTTTATCCGTGGATTTTATTGTTTTGAATGTTTTTTATCAGGGAACATTTAATTTGTGCTTGCAAACACTAATTGGCTCCGCATGCAGACACACTTTCTACGTATTCATATTTTCTAGGTAGAAAGCTAGAGGAACTGCCGCAAACAATCATGATATTTCTGTTTGTATCGATGACATTTTATGCACTTGCCTAACGAAAAGCCTTTGCTTATCTCCAAAACCATTTTTAATCTGATTTTCTCGGTCCATTGCATATGAATTCCACACCAGTTTCTCCGGATATGACTGGATGAAACCGGAAATATCCGGTATTGTTTTGGCTAACTCAATCCCAGATATTGCTACAGCTTCTGTGTTTGTGTATTCCTGATATTATCCACGGACTTTATTATTTTGAATGTTTTTTTATCAGGGACCATTTAATTTTGTGCTTGGAATCACCAATTGGTTCCACATGGAGACACCAGCTCTACATGCTTTTATTTTCTAGGGAGAAAGCTAGAGGAACTGCGGCAAACAACATGATATTTCTGTTTGTATCGGTGGTATTTTATGCACTTGCCTAACGAAAAGACTTTGCTTTTCTCCAAAACCATTTTTAATGTGATTTTTCTCGTTCCATTGCATATGAATTTCACACGACTTTGTCCAGCTATGACTGGATGAAACTGGAAATACCTGGTTTTGTTTTGGCTAACTCAATCCGAAATATTGTGAAAGCCTCTGTGTTTGTGTTTGCGGGATATTATCAATGGACTTTCTAGTTTTGAATGTTTTTATCAGGGAACATTTAATTTTGTACCGTTGAAGACTAATTGGTTCATCATGGGAACAGGAGCTCTACACATTCGTATTTTCGGGGGAGAAAACTAGACGAACTGCGGCAAACAAACATGATATTTATGTTGGTATAGATGACATTTTATGCACTTGCCTAACGAAAATACTTTGCCTTTCTCCAAAACAATTTTTACTCTGATTTTCTCGGTCCATTGCATACGAATGCCACACCACTTTGTACGGATATGACTGGATGTAACCGGAAATATCTGCTTTTGCTTGGCTAACTCAATCCCAGATATTGCTACAGCCTCTGTGTTTGTGTTTTCTGGATATTATCAACGGACTTTATTGTTTTGAATGTTTTTTATCAGGGAGCATTTAGTTTTGTGCTTGGAAACACTACTTCATTCCACATGGAGACACCATCTCTACACATTCGTATTTTCGAGGGAGAAAGCTAGAGGAACAGCGGCAAACAATCATGATATTTCTGTTTGTATCGATGGCATTTCATGCACTTATCTAAAGCAAAGACTTTGCTTTTCTCCAAACCATTTTTACTGTGATTTTCTCGGTCCACTGCATACAAATTCCACACCAGTTTGTCCGGATATGACTGGATGAAACCGGAAATATCCAGTTTTGTTTTGGATAACTCAATCCCAGATATTGCTACAGCCTTTGTGTTTGTCTCTACCTGGTATTATCCACGGACTTTATTGTTTTGAATTTTTTTAATCAGGAAACATTTAAGTTTAATCTTCGAAACACTAATTGTTTCCACATGGAGATTCCAGCTCTACACATTCGTATTTTCTAGGGAGAAACCTAGAGGAACTGGGGCAAACAAACATGATGTTGCTGTTTGTATAGATGACATTTTATGCACTTGCCTAACGAAAACTCTTTGCTTTTCTCTAAAACCTTTTTTACTGTGATTTTCTTGGTCCATTGCATAGGAATTCCAAACCACGTTTTCCGTATATGACTGGATGAAACCAGAAATATCCGGTTGTGTTTTGCTAACTCAATGCAAAATATGTTGAAAGCCTCTGTGTTTGTGTTTTCTGGATATTATCGATGGACTTTATTGTTTTGAATATTTTTATCAGGGAACATTTAATTTTGTAACGTAGAAACACTAAAGGTTCATCATGGGGACAGCAGCTCTACACATTCGTATTTTCTAGGGAGAAAGCTAGAGGAACGGCGGCAAACAAACATGATATTTCTGTTTGTATAGATGACATTTTATGCACTTTTCTAACGAAAAGACTTTGTTTTTCTCCAAAACCATTTTTAATGTGATTTTCTCTGTCCATTGCATACGAATTCCACACCAGTTTGTCCGGATATGACTGGATGAAACCGGAAATATCCGGGTTTTTTTTTTGGCTAACTCAATCCCAGTTATTGCTACAGCCTGTGTGTTTGTGTATTCCTGATTTTATCCGTGGATTTTATTGTTTTGAATGTTTTTTATCAGGGAACATTTAATTTGTGCTTGCAAACACTAATTGGCTCCGCATGCAGACACACTTTCTACGTATTCATATTTTCTAGGTAGAAAGCTAGAGGAACTGCCGCAAACAATCATGATATTTCTGTTTGTATCGATGACATTTTATGCACTTGCCTAACGAAAAGCCTTTGCTTTTCTCCAAAACCATTTTTAATCTGATTTTCTCGGTCCATTGCATATGAATTCCACACCAGTTTCTCCGGATATGACTGGATGAAACCGGAAATATCCGGTATTGTTTTGGCTAACTCAATCCCAGATATTGCTACAGCTTCTGTGTTTGTGTATTCCTGATATTATCCACGGACTTTATTATTTTGAATGTTTTTTTATCAGGGACCATTTAATTTTGTGCTTGGAATCACCAATTGGTTCCACATGGAGACACCAGCTCTACATGCTTTTATTTTCTAGGGAGAAAGCTAGAGGAACTGCGGCAAACAACATGATATTTCTGTTTGTATCGGTGGTATTTTATGCACTTGCCTAACGAAAAGACTTTGCTTTTCTCCAAAACCATTTTTAATGTGATTTTTCTCGTTCCATTGCATATGAATTTCACACGACTTTGTCCAGCTATGACTGGATGAAACTGGAAATACCTGGTTTTGTTTTGGCTAACTCAATCCGAAATATTGTGAAAGCCTCTGTGTTTGTGTTTGCGGGATATTATCAATGGACTTTCTAGTTTTGAATGTTTTTATCAGGGAACATTTAATTTTGTACCGTTGAAGACTAATTGGTTCATCATGGGAACAGGAGCTCTACACATTCGTATTTTCGGGGGAGAAAACTAGACGAACTGCGGCAAACAAACATGATATTTATGTTGGTATAGATGACATTTTATGCACTTGCCTAACGAAAATACTTTGCCTTTCTCCAAAACAATTTTTACTCTGATTTTCTCGGTCCATTGCATACGAATGCCACACCACTTTGTACGGATATGACTGGATGTAACCGGAAATATCTGCTTTTGCTTGGCTAACTCAATCCCAGATATTGCTACAGCCTCTGTGTTTGTGTTTTCTGGATATTATCAACGGACTTTATTGTTTTGAATGTTTTTTATCAGGGAGCATTTAGTTTTGTGCTTGGAAACACTACTTCATTCCACATGGAGACACCATCTCTACACATTCGTATTTTCGAGGGAGAAAGCTAGAGGAACAGCGGCAAACAATCATGATATTTCTGTTTGTATCGATGGCATTTCATGCACTTATCTAAAGCAAAGACTTTGCTTTTCTCCAAACCATTTTTACTGTGATTTTCTCGGTCCACTGCATACAAATTCCACACCAGTTTGTCCGGATATGACTGGATGAAACCGGAAATATCCAGTTTTGTTTTGGATAACTCAATCCCAGATATTGCTACAGCCTTTGTGTTTGTCTCTACCTGGTATTATCCACGGACTTTATTGTTTTGAATTTTTTTAATCAGGAAACATTTAAGTTTAATCTTCGAAACACTAATTGTTTCCACATGGAGATTCCAGCTCTACACATTCGTATTTTCTAGGGAGAAACCTAGAGGAACTGGGGCAAACAAACATGATGTTGCTGTTTGTATAGATGACATTTTATGCACTTGCCTAACGAAAACTCTTTGCTTTTCTCTAAAACCTTTTTTACTGTGATTTTCTTGGTCCATTGCATAGGAATTCCAAACCACGTTTTCCGTATATGACTGGATGAAACCAGAAATATCCGGTTGTGTTTTGCTAACTCAATGCAAAATATGTTGAAAGCCTCTGTGTTTGTGTTTTCTGGATATTATCGATGGACTTTATTGTTTTGAATATTTTTATCAGGGAACATTTAATTTTGTAACGTAGAAACACTAAAGGTTCATCATGGGGACAGCAGCTCTACACATTCGTATTTTCTAGGGAGAAAGCTAGAGGAACGGCGGCAAACAAACATGATATTTCTGTTTGTATAGATGACATTTTATGCACTTTTCTAACGAAAAGACTTTGTTTTTCTCCAAAACCATTTTTAATGTGATTTTCTCTGTCCATTGCATACGAATTCCACACCAGTTTGTCCGGATATGACTGGATGAAACCGGAAATATCCGGGTTTTTTTTTTGGCTAACTCAATCCCAGTTATTGCTACAGCCTGTGTGTTTGTGTATTCCTGATTTTATCCGTGGATTTTATTGTTTTGAATGTTTTTTATCAGGGAACATTTAATTTGTGCTTGCAAACACTAATTGGCTCCGCATGCAGACACACTTTCTACGTATTCATATTTTCTAGGTAGAAAGCTAGAGGAACTGCCGCAAACAATCATGATATTTCTGTTTGTATCGATGACATTTTATGCACTTGCCTAACGAAAAGCCTTTGCTTTTCTCCAAAACCATTTTTAATCTGATTTTCTCGGTCCATTGCATATGAATTCCACACCAGTTTCTCCGGATATGACTGGATGAAACCGGAAATATCCGGTATTGTTTTGGCTAACTCAATCCCAGATATTGCTACAGCTTCTGTGTTTGTGTATTCCTGATATTATCCACGGACTTTATTATTTTGAATGTTTTTTTATCAGGGACCATTTAATTTTGTGCTTGGAATCACCAATTGGTTCCACATGGAGACACCAGCTCTACATGCTTTTATTTTCTAGGGAGAAAGCTAGAGGAACTGCGGCAAACAACATGATATTTCTGTTTGTATCGGTGGTATTTTATGCACTTGCCTAACGAAAAGACTTTGCTTTTCTCCAAAACCATTTTTAATGTGATTTTTCTCGTTCCATTGCATATGAATTTCACACGACTTTGTCCAGCTATGACTGGATGAAACTGGAAATACCTGGTTTTGTTTTGGCTAACTCAATCCGAAATATTGTGAAAGCCTCTGTGTTTGTGTTTGCGGGATATTATCAATGGACTTTCTAGTTTTGAATGTTTTTATCAGGGAACATTTAATTTTGTACCGTTGAAGACTAATTGGTTCATCATGGGAACAGGAGCTCTACACATTCGTATTTTCGGGGGAGAAAACTAGACGAACTGCGGCAAACAAACATGATATTTATGTTGGTATAGATGACATTTTATGCACTTGCCTAACGAAAATACTTTGCCTTTCTCCAAAACAATTTTTACTCTGATTTTCTCGGTCCATTGCATACGAATGCCACACCACTTTGTACGGATATGACTGGATGTAACCGGAAATATCTGCTTTTGCTTGGCTAACTCAATCCCAGATATTGCTACAGCCTCTGTGTTTGTGTTTTCTGGATATTATCAACGGACTTTATTGTTTTGAATGTTTTTTATCAGGGAACATTTAGTTTTGTGCTTGGAAACACTACTTCATTCCACATGGAGACACCATCTCTACACATTCGTATTTTCGAGGGAGAAAGCTAGAGGAACAGCGGCAAACAATCATGATATTTCTGTTTGTATCGATGGCATTTCATGCACTTATCTAAAGCAAAGACTTTGCTTTTCTCCAAACCATTTTTACTGTGATTTTCTCGGTCCACTGCATACAAATTCCACACCAGTTTGTCCGGATATGACTGGATGAAACCGGAAATATCCAGTTTTGTTTTGGATAACTCAATCCCAGATATTGCTACAGCCTTTGTGTTTGTCTCTACCTGGTATTATCCACGGACTTTATTGTTTTGAATTTTTTTAATCAGGAAACATTTAAGTTTAATCTTCGAAACACTAATTGTTTCCACATGGAGATTCCAGCTCTACACATTCGTATTTTCTAGGGAGAAACCTAGAGGAACTGGGGCAAACAAACATGATGTTGCTGTTTGTATAGATGACATTTTATGCACTTGCCTAACGAAAACTCTTTGCTTTTCTCTAAAACCTTTTTTACTGTGATTTTCTTGGTCCATTGCATAGGAATTCCAAACCACGTTTTCCGTATATGACTGGATGAAACCAGAAATATCCGGTTGTGTTTTGCTAACTCAATGCAAAATATGTTGAAAGCCTCTGTGTTTGTGTTTTCTGGATATTATCGATGGACTTTATTGTTTTGAATATTTTTATCAGGGAACATTTAATTTTGTAACGTAGAAACACTAAAGGTTCATCATGGGGACAGCAGCTCTACACATTCGTATTTTCTAGGGAGAAAGCTAGAGGAACGGCGGCAAACAAACATGATATTTCTGTTTGTATAGATGACATTTTATGCACTTTTCTAACGAAAAGACTTTGTTTTTCTCCAAAACCATTTTTAATGTGATTTTCTCTGTCCATTGCATACGAATTCCACACCAGTTTGTCCGGATATGACTGGATGAAACCGGAAATATCCGGGTTTTTTTTTTGGCTAACTCAATCCCAGTTATTGCTACAGCCTGTGTGTTTGTGTATTCCTGATTTTATCCGTGGATTTTATTGTTTTGAATGTTTTTTATCAGGGAACATTTAATTTGTGCTTGCCAACACTAATTGGCTCCGCATGCAGACACACTTTCTACGTATTCATATTTTCTAGGTAGAAAGCTAGAGGAACTGCCGCAAACAATCATGATATTTCTGTTTGTATCGATGACATTTTATGCACTTGCCTAACGAAAAGCCTTTGCTTTTCTCCAAAACCATTTTTAATCTGATTTTCTCGGTCCATTGCATATGAATTCCACACCAGTTTCTCCGGATATGACTGGATGAAACCGGAAATATCCGGTATTGTTTTGGCTAACTCAATCCCAGATATTGCTACAGCTTCTGTGTTTGTGTATTCCTGATATTATCCACGGACTTTATTATTTTGAATGTTTTTTTATCAGGGACCATTTAATTTTGTGCTTGGAATCACCAATTGGTTCCACATGGAGACACCAGCTCTACATGCTTTTATTTTCTAGGGAGAAAGCTAGAGGAACTGCGGCAAACAACATGATATTTCTGTTTGTATCGGTGGTATTTTATGCACTTGCCTAACGAAAAGACTTTGCTTTTCTCCAAAACCATTTTTAATGTGATTTTTCTCGTTCCATTGCATATGAATTTCACACGACTTTGTCCAGCTATGACTGGATGAAACTGGAAATACCTGGTTTTGTTTTGGCTAACTCAATCCGAAATATTGTGAAAGCCTCTGTGTTTGTGTTTGCGGGATATTATCAATGGACTTTCTAGTTTTGAATGTTTTTATCAGGGAACATTTAATTTTGTACCGTTGAAGACTAATTGGTTCATCATGGGAACAGGAGCTCTACACATTCGTATTTTCGGGGGAGAAAACTAGACGAACTGCGGCAAACAAACATGATATTTGTGTTGGTATAGATGACATTTTATGCACTTGCCTAACGAAAATACTTTGCCTTTCTCCAAAACAATTTTTACTCTGATTTTCTCGGTCCATTGCATACGAATGCCACACCACTTTGTACGGATATGACTGGATGTAACCGGAAATATCTGCTTTTGCTTGGCTAACTCAATCCCAGATATTGCTACAGCCTCTGTGTTTGTGTTTTCTGGATATTATCAACGGACTTTATTGTTTTGAATGTTTTTTATCAGGGAACATTTAGTTTTGTGCTTGGAAACACTACTTCATTCCACATGGAGACACCATCTCTACACATTCGTATTTTCTAGGGAGAAAGCTAGAGGAACAGCGGCAAACAATCATGATATTTCTGTTTGTATCGATGGCATTTCATGCACTTATCTAAAGCAAAGACTTTGCTTTTCTCCAAACCATTTTTACTGTGATTTTCTCGGTCCACTGCATACAAATTCCACACCAGTTTGTCCGGATATGACTGGATGAAACCGGAAATATCCAGTTTTGTTTTGGATAACTCAATCCCAGATATTGCTACAGCCTTTGTGTTTGTCTCTACCTGGTATTATCCACGGACTTTATTGTTTTAAATTTTTTTAATCAGGAAACATTTAAGTTTAATCTTCGAAACACTAATTGTTTCCACATGGAGATTCCAGCTCTACACATTCGTATTTTCTAGGGAGAAACCTAGAGGAACTGGGGCAAACAAACATGATGTTGCTGTTTGTATAGATGACATTTTATGCACTTGCCTAATGAAAACTCTTTGCTTTTCTCTAAAACCTTTTTTACTGTGATTTTCTTGGTCCATTGCATAGGAATTCCAAACCACGTTTTCCGTATATGACTGGATGAAACCAGAAATATCCGGTTGTGTTTTGCTAACTCAATGCAAAATATGTTGAAAGCCTCTGTGTTTGTGTTTTCTGGATATTATCGATGGACTTTATTGTTTTGAATATTTTTATCAGGGAACATTTAATTTTGTAACGTAGAAACACTAAAGGTTCATCATGGGGACAGCAGCTCTACACATTCGTATTTTCTAGGGAGAAAGCTAGAGGAACGGCGGCAAACAAACATGATATTTCTGTTTGTATAGATGACATTTTATGCACTTTTCTAACGAAAAGACTTTGTTTTTCTCCAAAACCATTTTTAATGTGATTTTCTCTGTCCATTGCATACGAATTCCACACCAGTTTGTCCGGATATGACTGGATGAAACCGGAAATATCCGGGTTTTTTTTTGGCTAACTCAATCCCAGATATTGCTACAGCCTGTGTGTTTGTGTATTCCTGATTTTACCCGTGGATTTTATTGTTTTGAATGTTTTTTATCAGGGAACATTTAATTTGTGCTTGTAAACACTAATTGGCTCCGCATGCAGACACACTTTCTACGTATTCATATTTTCTAGGTAGAAAGCTAGAGGAACTGCCGCAAACAATCATGATATTTCTGTTTGTATCGATGACATTTTATGCACTTGCCTAACGAAAAGCCTTTGCTTTTCTCCAAAACCATTTTTATTCTGATTTTCTCGGTCCATTGCATATGAATTCCACACCAGTTTCTCCGGATATGACTGGATGAAACCGGAAATATCCGGTATTGTTTTGGCTAACTCAATCCCAGATATTGCTACAGCTTCTGTGTTTGTGTATTCCTGATATTATCCACGGACTTTATTATTTTGAATATTTTTTTATCAGGGACCATTTAATTTTGTGCTTGGAATCACCAATTGGTTCCACATGGAGACACCAGCTCTACATGCTTTTATTTTCTAGGGAGAAAGCTAGAGGAACTGTGGCAAACAACATGATATTTCTGTTTGTATCGGTGGTATTTTATGCACTTGCCTAACGAAAAGACTTTGCTTTTCTCCAAAACCATTTTTAATGTGATTTTTCTCGTTCCATTGCATATGAATTTCACACGACTTTGTCCAGCTATGACTGGATGAAACTGGAAATACCTGGTTTTGTTTTGGCTAACTCAATCCGAAATATTGTGAAAGCCTCTGTGTTTGTGTTTGCGGGATATTATCAATGGACTTTCTAGTTTTGAATGTTTTTATCAGGGAACATTTAATTTTGTACCGTTGAAGACTAATTGGTTCATCATGGGAACAGGAGCTCTACACATTCGTATTTTCGGGGGAGAAAACTAGACGAACTGCGGCAAACAAACATGATATTTATGTTGGTATAGATGACATTTTATGCACTTGCCTAACGAAAATACTTTGCCTTTCTCCAAAACAATTTTTACTCTGATTTTCTCGGTCCATTGCATACGAATGCCACACCACTTTGTACGGATATGACTGGATGTAACCGGAAATATCTGCTTTTGCTTGGCTAACTCAATCCCAGATATTGCTACAGCCTCTGTGTTTGTGTTTTCTGGATATTATCAACGGACTTTATTGTTTTGAATGTTTTTTATCAGGGAACATTTAGTTTTGTGCTTGGAAACACTACTTCATTCCACATGGAGACACCATCTCTACACATTCGTATTTTCTAGGGAGAAAGCTAGAGGAACAGCGGCAAACAATCATGATATTTCTGTTTGTATCGATGGCATTTCATGCACTTATCTAAAGCAAAGACTTTGCTTTTCTCCAAACCATTTTTACTGTGATTTTCTCGGTCCACTGCATACAAATTCCACACCAGTTTGTCCGGATATGACTGGATGAAACCGGAAATATCCAGTTTTGTTTTGGATAACTCAATCCCAGATATTGCTACAGCCTTTGTGTTTGTCTCTACCTGGTATTATCCACGGACTTTATTGTTTTGAATTTTTTTAATCAGGAAACATTTAAGTTTAATCTTCGAAACACTAATTGTTTCCACATGGAGATTCCAGCTCTACACATTCGTATTTTCTAGGGAGAAACCTAGAGGAACTGGGGCAAACAAACATGATGTTGCTGTTTGTATAGATGACATTTTATGCACTTGCCTAACGAAAACTCTTTGCTTTTCTCTAAAACCTTTTTTACTGTGATTTTCTTGGTCCATTGCATAGGAATTCCAAACCACGTTTTCCGTATATGACTGGATGAAACCAGAAATATCCGGTTGTGTTTTGCTAACTCAATGCAAAATATGTTGAAAGCCTCTGTGTTTGTGTTTTCTGGATATTATCGATGGACTTTATTGTTTTGAATATTTTTATCAGGGAACATTTAATTTTGTAACGTAGAAACACTAAAGGTTCATCATGGGGACAGCAGCTCTACACATTCGTATTTTCTAGGGAGAAAGCTAGAGGAACGGCGGCAAACAAACATGATATTTCTGTTTGTATAGATGACATTTTATGCACTTTTCTAACGAAAAGACTTTGTTTTTCTCCAAAACCATTTTTAATGTGATTTTCTCTGTCCATTGCATACGAATTCCACACCAGTTTGTCCGGATATGACTGGATGAAACCGGAAATATCCGGGTTTTTTTTTGGCTAACTCAATCCCAGATATTGCTACAGCCTGTGTGTTTGTGTATTCCTGATTTTATCCGTGGATTTCATTGTTCTGAATGTTTTTTATCAGGGAACATTTAATTTGTGCTTGCAAACACTAATTGGCTCCGCATGCAGACACACTTTCTACGTATTCATATTTTCTAGGTAGAAAGCTAGAGGAACTGCCGCAAACAATCATGATATTTCTGTTTGTATCGATGACATTTTATGCACTTGCCTAACGAAAAGCCTTTGCTTTTCTCCAAAACCATTTTTAATCTGATTTTCTCGGTCCATTGCATATGAATTCCACACCAGTTTCTCCGGATATGACTGGATGAAACCGGAAATATCCGGTATTGTTTTGGCTAACTCAATCCCAGATATTGCTACAGCTTCTGTGTTTGTGTATTCCTGATATTATCCACGGACTTTATTATTTTGAATGTTTTTTTATCAGGGACCATTTAATTTTGTGCTTGGAATCACCAGTTGGTTCCACATGGAGACACCAGCTCTACATGCTTTTATTTTCTAGGGAGAAAGCTAGAGGAACTGCGGCAAACAACATGATATTTCTGTTTGTATCGGTGGTATTTTATGCACTTGCCTAACGAAAAGACTTTGCTTTTCTCCAAAACCATTTTTAATGTGATTTTTCTCGTTCCATTGCATATGAATTTCACACGACTTTGTCCAGCTATGACTGGATGAAACTGGAAATACCTGGTTTTGTTTTGGCTAACTCAATCCGAAATATTGTGAAAGCCTCTGTGTTTGTGTTTGCGGGATATTATCAATGGACTTTCTAGTTTTGAATGTTTTTATCAGGGAACATTTAATTTTGTACCGTTGAAGACTAATTGGTTCATCATGGGAACAGGAGCTCTACACATTCGTATTTTCGGGGGAGAAAACTAGACGAACTGCGGCAAACAAACATGATATTTATGTTGGTATAGATGACATTTTATGCACTTGCCTAACGAAAATACTTTGCCTTTCTCCAAAACAATTTTTACTCTGATTTTCTCGGTCCATTGCATACGAATGCCACACCACTTTGTACGGATATGACTGGATGTAACCGGAAATATCTGCTTTTGCTTGGCTAACTCAATCCCAGATATTGCTACAGCCTCTGTGTTTGTGTTTTCTGGATATTATCAACGGACTTTATTGTTTTGAATGTTTTTTATCAGGGAACATTTAGTTTTGTGCTTGGAAACACTACTTCATTCCACATGGAGACACCATCTCTACACATTCGTATTTTCTAGGGAGAAAGCTAGAGGAACAGCGGCAAACAATCATGATATTTCTGTTTGTATCGATGGCATTTCATGCACTTATCTAAAGCAAAGACTTTGCTTTTCTCCAAACCATTTTTACTGTGATTTTCTCGGTCCACTGCATACAAATTCCACACCAGTTTGTCCGGATATGACTGGATGAAACCGGAAATATCCAGTTTTGTTTTGGATAACTCAATCCCAGATATTGCTACAGCCTTTGTGTTTGTCTCTACCTGGTATTATCCACGGACTTTATTGTTTTGAATTTTTTTAATCAGGAAACATTTAAGTTTAATCTTCGAAACACTAATTGTTTCCACATGGAGATTCCAGCTCTACACATTCGTATTTTCTAGGGAGAAACCTAGAGGAACTGGGGCAAACAAACATGATGTTGCTGTTTGTATAGATGACATTTTATGCACTTGCCTAACGAAAACTCTTTGCTTTTCTCTAAAACCTTTTTTACTGTGATTTTCTTGGTCCATTGCATAGGAATTCCAAACCACGTTTTCCGTATATGACTGGATGAAACCGGAAATATCCGGTTGTGTTTTGCTAACTCAATGCAAAATATGTTGAAAGCCTCTGTGTTTGTGTTTTCTGGATATTATCGATGGACTTTATTGTTTTGAATATTTTTATCAGGGAACATTTAATTTTGTAACGTAGAAACACTAAAGGTTCATCATGGGGACAGCAGCTCTACACATTCGTATTTTCTAGGGAGAAAGCTAGAGGAACGGCGGCAAACAAACATGATATTTCTGTTTGTATAGATGACATTTTATGCACTTTTCTAACGAAAAGACTTTGTTTTTCTCCAAAACCATTTTTAATGTGATTTTCTCTGTCCATTGCATACGAATTCCACACCAGTTTGTCCGGATATGACTGGATGAAACCGGAAATATCCGGGTTTTTTTTGGCTAACTCAATCCCAGATATTGCTACAGCCTGTGTGTTTGTGTATTCCTGATTTTATCTGTGGATTTCATTGTTCTGAATGTTTTTTATCAGGGAACATTTAATTTGTGCTTGCAAACACTAATTGGCTCCGCATGCAGACACACTTTCTACGTATTCATATTTTCTAGGTAGAAAGCTAGAGGAACTGCCGCAAACAATCATGATATTTCTGTTTGTATCGATGACATTTTATGCACTTGCCTAACGAAAAGCCTTTGCTTTTCTCCAAAACCATTTTTAATCTGATTTTCTCGGTCCATTGCATATGAATTCCACACCAGTTTCTCCGGATATGACTGGATGAAACCGGAAATATCCGGTATTGTTTTGGCTAACTCAATCCCAGATATTGCTACAGCTTCTGTGTTTGTGTATTCCTGATATTATCCACGGACTTTATTATTTTGAATGTTTTTTTATCAGGGACCATTTAATTTTGTGCTTGGAATCACCAATTGGTTCCACATGGAGACACCAGCTCTACATGCTTTTATTTTCTAGGGAGAAAGCTAGAGGAACTGCGGCAAACAACATGATATTTCTGTTTGTATCGGTGGTATTTTATGCACTTGCCTAACGAAAAGACTTTGCTTTTCTCCAAAACCATTTTTAATGTGATTTTTCTCGTTCCATTGCATATGAATTTCACACGACTTTGTCCAGCTATGACTGGATGAAACTGGAAATACCTGGTTTTGTTTTGGCTAACTCAATCCGAAATATTGTGAAAGCCTCTGTGTTTGTGTTTGCGGGATATTATCAATGGACTTTCTAGTTTTGAATGTTTTTATCAGGGAACATTTAATTTTGTACCGTTGAAGACTAATTGGTTCATCATGGGAACAGGAGCTCTACACATTCGTATTTTCGGGGGAGAAAACTAGACGAACTGCGGCAAACAAACATGATATTTATGTTGGTATAGATGACATTTTATGCACTTGCCTAACGAAAATACTTTGCCTTTCTCCAAAACAATTTTTACTCTGATTTTCTCGGTCCATTGCATACGAATGCCACACCACTTTGTACGGATATGACTGGATGTAACCGGAAATATCTGCTTTTGCTTGGCTAACTCAATCCCAGATATTGCTACAGCCTCTGTGTTTGTGTTTTCTGGATATTATCAACGGACTTTATTGTTTTGAATGTTTTTTATCAGGGAACATTTAGTTTTGTGCTTGGAAACACTACTTCATTCCACATGGAGACACCATCTCTACACATTCGTATTTTCTAGGGAGAAAGCTAGAGGAACAGCGGCAAACAATCGTGATATTTCTGTTTGTATCGATGGCATTTCATGCACTTATCTAAAGCAAAGACTTTGCTTTTCTCCAAACCATTTTTACTGTGATTTTCTCGGTCCACTGCATACAAATTCCACACCAGTTTGTCCGGATATGACTGGATGAAACCGGAAATATCCAGTTTTGTTTTGGATAACTCAATCCCAGATATTGCTACAGCCTTTGTGTTTGTCTCTACCTGGTATTATCCACGGACTTTATTGTTTTGAATTTTTTTAATCAGGAAACATTTAAGTTTAATCTTCGAAACACTAATTGTTTCCACATGGAGATTCCAGCTCTACACATTCGTATTTTCTAGGGAGAAACCTAGAGGAACTGGGGCAAACAAACATGATGTTGCTGTTTGTATAGATGACATTTTATGCACTTGCCTAACGAAAACTCTTTGCTTTTCTCTAAAACCTTTTTTACTGTGATTTTCTTGGTCCATTGCATAGGAATTCCAAACCACGTTTTCCGTATATGACTGGATGAAACCAGAAATATCCGGTTGTGTTTTGCTAACTCAATGCAAAATATGTTGAAAGCCTCTGTGTTTGTGTTTTCTGGATATTATCGATGGACTTTATTGTTTTGAATATTTTTATCAGGGAACATTTAATTTTGTAACGTAGAAACACTAAAGGTTCATCATGGGGACAGCAGCTCTACACATTCGTATTTTCTAGGGAGAAAGCTAGAGGAACGGCGGCAAACAAACATGATATTTCTGTTTGTATAGATGACATTTTATGCACTTTTCTAACGAAAAGACTTTGTTTTTCTCCAAAACCATTTTTAATGTGATTTTCTCTGTCCATTGCATACGAATTCCACACCAGTTTGTCCGGATATGACTGGATGAAACCGGAAATATCCGGGTTTTTTTTTGGCTAACTCAATCCCAGATATTGCTACAGCCTGTGTGTTTGTGTATTCCTGATTTTATCCGTGGATTTCATTGTTCTGAATGTTTTTTATCAGGGAACATTTAATTTGTGCTTGCAAACACTAATTGGCTCCGCATGCAGACACACTTTCTACGTATTCATATTTTCTAGGTAGAAAGCTAGAGGAACTGCCGCAAACAATCATGATATTTCTGTTTGTATCGATGACATTTTATGCACTTGCCTAACGAAAAGCCTTTGCTTTTCTCCAAAACCATTTTTAATCTGATTTTCTCGGTCCATTGCATATGAATTCCACACCAGTTTCTCCGGATATGACTGGATGAAACCGGAAATATCCGGTATTGTTTTGGCTAACTCAATCCCAGATATTGCTACAGCTTCTGTGTTTGTGTATTCCTGATATTATCCACGGACTTTATTATTTTGAATGTTTTTTTATCAGGGACCATTTAATTTTGTGCTTGGACTCACCAATTGGTTCCACATGGAGACACCAGCTCTACATGCTTTTATTTTCTAGGGAGAAAGCTAGAGGAACTGCGGCAAACAACATGATATTTCTGTTTGTATCGGTGGTATTTTATGCACTTGCCTAACGAAAAGACTTTGCTTTTCTCCAAAACCATTTTTAATGTGATTTTTCTCGTTCCATTGCATATGAATTTCACACGACTTTGTCCAGCTATGACTGGATGAAACTGGAAATACCTGGTTTTGTTTTGGCTAACTCAATCCGAAATATTGTGAAAGCCTCTGTGTTTGTGTTTGCGGGATATTATCAATGGACTTTCTAGTTTTGAATGTTTTTATCAGGGAACATTTAATTTTGTACCGTTGAAGACTAATTGGTTCATCATGGGAACAGGAGCTCTACACATTCGTATTTTCGGGGGAGAAAACTAGACGAACTGCGGCAAACAAACATGATATTTATGTTGGTATAGATGACATTTTATGCACTTGCCTAACGAAAATACTTTGCCTTTCTCCAAAACAATTTTTACTCTGATTTTCTCGGTCCATTGCATACGAATGCCACACCACTTTGTACGGATATGACTGGATGTAACCGGAAATATCTGCTTTTGCTTGGCTAACTCAATCCCAGATATTGCTACAGCCTCTGTGTTTGTGTTTTCTGGATATTATCAACGGACTTTATTGTTTTGAATGTTTTTTATCAGGGAACATTTAGTTTTGTGCTTGGAAACACTACTTCATTCCACATGGAGACACCATCTCTACACATTCGTATTTTCGAGGGAGAAAGCTAGAGGAACAGCGGCAAACAATCATGATATTTCTGTTTGTATCGATGGCATTTCATGCACTTATCTAAAGCAAAGACTTTGCTTTTCTCCAAACCATTTTTACTGTGATTTTCTCGGTCCACTGCATACAAATTCCACACCAGTTTGTCCGGATATGACTGGATGAAACCGGAAATATCCAGTTTTGTTTTGGATAACTCAATCCCAGATATTGCTACAGCCTTTGTGTTTGTCTCTACCTGGTATTATCCACGGACTTTATTGTTTTGAATTTTTTTAATCAGGAAACATTTAAGTTTAATCTTCGAAACACTAATTGTTTCCACATGGAGATTCCAGCTCTACACATTCGTATTTTCTAGGGAGAAACCTAGAGGAACTGGGGCAAACAAACATGATGTTGCTGTTTGTATAGATGACATTTTATGCACTTGCCTAACGAAAACTCTTTGCTTTTCTCTAAAACCTTTTTTACTGTGATTTTCTTGGTCCATTGCATAGGAATTCCAAACCACGTTTTCCGTATATGACTGGATGAAACCAGAAATATCCGGTTGTGTTTTGCTAACTCAATGCAAAATATGTTGAAAGCCTCTGTGTTTGTGTTTTCTGGATATTATCGATGGACTTTATTGTTTTGAATATTTTTATCAGGGAACATTTAATTTTGTAACGTAGAAACACTAAAGGTTCATCATGGGGACAGCAGCTCTACACATTCGTATTTTCTAGGGAGAAAGCTAGAGGAACGGCGGCAAACAAACATGATATTTCTGTTTGTATAGATGACATTTTATGCACTTTTCTAACGAAAAGACTTTGGTTTTCTCCAAAACCATTTTTAATGTGATTTTCTCTGTCCATTGCATACGAATTCCACACCAGTTTGTCCGGATATGACTGGATGAAACCGGAAATATCCGGGTTTTTTTTGGCTAACTCAATCCCAGATATTGCTACAGCCTGTGTGTTTGTGTATTCCTGATTTTATCCGTGGATTTTATTGTTTTGAATGTTTTTTATCAGGGAACATTTAATTTGTGCTTGCCAACACTAATTGGCTCCGCATGCAGACACACTTTCTACGTATTCATATTTTCTAGGTAGAAAGCTAGAGGAACTGCCGCAAACAATCATGATATTTCTGTTTGTATCGATGACATTTTATGCACTTGCCTAACGAAAAGCCTTTGCTTTTCTCCAAAACCATTTTTAATCTGATTTTCTCAGTCCATTGCATATGAATTCCACACCAGTTTCTCCGGATATGACTGGATGAAACCGGAAATATCCGGTATTGTTTTGGCTAACTCAATCCCAGATATTGCTACAGCTTCTGTGTTTGTGTATTCCTGATATTATCCACGGACTTTATTATTTTGAATGTTTTTTTATCAGGGACCATTTAATTTTGTGCTTGGAATCACCAATTGGTTCCACATGGAGACACCAGCTCTACATGCTTTTATTTTCTAGGGAGAAAGCTAGAGGAACTGCGGCAAACAACATGATATTTCTGTTTGTATCGGTGGTATTTTATGCACTTGCCTAACGAAAAGACTTTGCTTTTCTCCAAAACCATTTTTAATGTGATTTTTCTCGTTCCATTGCATATGAATTTCACACGACTTTGTCCAGCTATGACTGGATGAAACTGGAAATACCTGGTTTTGTTTTGGCTAACTCAATCCGAAATATTGTGAAAGCCTCTGTGTTTGTGTTTGCGGGATATTATCAATGGACTTTCTAGTTTTGAATGTTTTTATCAGGGAACATTTAATTTTGTACCATTGAAGACTAATTGGTTCATCATGGGAACAGGAGCTCTACACATTCGTATTTTCGGGGGAGAAAACTAGACGAACTGCGGCAAACAAACATGATATTTATGTTGGTATAGATGACATTTTATGCACTTGCCTAACGAAAATACTTTGCCTTTCTCCAAAACAATTTTTACTCTGATTTTCTCGGTCCATTGCATACGAATGCCACACCACTTTGTACGGATATGACTGGATGTAACCGGAAATATCTGCTTTTGCTTGGCTAACTCAATCCCAGATATTGCTACAGCCTCTGTGTTTGTGTTTTCTGGATATTATCAACGGACTTTATTGTTTTGAATGTTTTTTATCAGGGAACATTTAGTTTTGTGCTTGGAAACACTACTTCATTCCACATGGAGACACCATCTCTACACATTCGTATTTTCTAGGGAGAAAGCTAGAGGAACAGCGGCAAACAATCGTGATATTTCTGTTTGTATCGATGGCATTTCATGCACTCATCTAAAGCAAAGACTTTGCTTTTCTCCAAACCATTTTTACTGTGATTTTCTCGGTCCACTGCATACAAATTCCACACCAGTTTGTCCGGATATGACTGGATGAAACCGGAAATATCCAGTTTTGTTTTGGATAACTCAATCCCAGATATTGCTACAGCCTTTGTGTTTGTCTCTACCTGGTATTATCCACGGACTTTATTGTTTTGAATTTTTTTAATCAGGAAACATTTAAGTTTAATCTTCGAAACACTAATTGTTTCCACATGGAGATTCCAGCTCTACACATTCGTATTTTCTAGGGAGAAACCTAGAGGAACTGGGGCAAACAAACATGATGTTGCTGTTTGTATAGATGACATTTTATGCACTTGCCTAACGAAAACTCTTTGCTTTTCTCTAAAACCTTTTTTACTGTGATTTTCTTGGTCCATTGCATAGGAATTCCAAACCACGTTTTCCGTATATGACTGGATGAAACCAGAAATATCCGGTTGTGTTTTGCTAACTCAATGCAAAATATGTTGAAAGCCTCTGTGTTTGTGTTTTCTGGATATTATCGATGGACTTTATTGTTTTGAATATTTTTATCAGGGAACATTTAATTTTGTAACGTAGAAACACTAAAGGTTCATCATGGGGACAGCAGCTCTACACATTCGTATTTTCTAGGGAGAAAGCTAGAGGAACGGCGGCAAACAAACATGATATTTCTGTTTGTATAGATGACATTTTATGCACTTTTCTAACGAAAAGACTTTGTTTTTCTCCAAAACCATTTTTAATGTGATTTTCTCTGTCCATTGCATACGAATTCCACACCAGTTTGTCCGGATATGACTGGATGAAACCGGAAATATCCGGGTTTTTTTTTTGGCTAACTCAATCCCAGATATTGCTACAGCCTGTGTGTTTGTGTATTCCTGATTTTATCCGTGGATTTCATTGTTCTGAATGTTTTTTATCAGGGAACATTTAATTTGTGCTTGCAAACACTAATTGGCTCCGCATGCAGACACACTTTCTACGTATTCATATTTTCTAGGTAGAAAGCTAGAGGAACTGCCGCAAACAATCATGATATTTCTGTTTGTATCGATGACATTTTATGCACTTGCCTAACGAAAAGCCTTTGCTTTTCTCCAAAACCATTTTTAATCTGATTTTCTCGGTCCATTGCATATGAATTCCACACCAGTTTCTCCGGATATGACTGGATGAAACCGGAAATATCCGGTATTGTTTTGGCTAACTCAATCCCAGATATTGCTACAGCTTCTGTGTTTGTGTATTCCTGATATTATCCACGGACTTTATTATTTTGAATGTTTTTTTATCAGGGACCATTTAATTTTGTGCTTGGAATCACCAATTGGTTCCACATGGAGACACCAGCTCTACATGCTTTTATTTTCTAGGGAGAAAGCTAGAGGAACTGCGGCAAACAACATGATATTTCTGTTTGTATCGGTGGTATTTTATGCACTTGCCTAACGAAAAGACTTTGCTTTTCTCCAAAACCATTTTTAATGTGATTTTTCTCGTTCCATTGCATATGAATTTCACACGACTTTGTCCAGCTATGACTGGATGAAACTGGAAATACCTGGTTTTGTTTTGGCTAACTCAATCCGAAATATTGTGAAAGCCTCTGTGTTTGTGTTTGCGGGATATTATCAATGGACTTTCTAGTTTTGAATGTTTTTATCAGGGAACATTTAATTTTGTACCGTTGAAGACTAATTGGTTCATCATGGGAACAGGAGCTCTACACATTCGTATTTTCGGGGGAGAAATCTAGACGAACTGCGGCAAACAAACATGATATTTATGTTGGTATAGATGACATTTTATGCACTTGCCTAACGAAAATACTTTGCCTTTCTCCAAAACAATTTTTACTCTGATTTTCTCGGTCCATTGCATACGAATGCCACACCACTTTGTACGGATATGACTGGATGTAACCGGAAATATCTGCTTTTGCTTGGCTAACTCAATCCCAGATATTGCTACAGCCTCTGTGTTTGTGTTTTCTGGATATTATCAACGGACTTTATTGTTTTGAATGTTTTTTATCAGGGAACATTTAGTTTTGTGCTTGGAAACACTACTTCATTCCACATGGAGACACCATCTCTACACATTCGTATTTTCTAGGGAGAAAGCTAGAGGAACAGCGGCAAACAATCATGATATTTCTGTTTGTATCGATGGCATTTCATGCACTCATCTAAAGCAAAGACTTTGCTTTTCTCCAAACCATTTTTACTGTGATTTTCTCGGTCCACTGCATACAAATTCCACACCAGTTTGTCCGGATATGACTGGATGAAACCGGAAATATCCAGTTTTGTTTTGGATAACTCAATCCCAGATATTGCTACAGCCTTTGTGTTTGTCTCTACCTGGTATTATCCACGGACTTTATTGTTTTGAATTTTTTTAATCAGGAAACATTTAAGTTTAATCTTCGAAACACTAATTGTTTCCACATGGAGATTCCAGCTCTACACATTCGTATTTTCTAGGGAGAAACCTAGAGGAACTGGGGCAAACAAACATGATGTTGCTGTTTGTATAGATGACATTTTATGCACTTGCCTAACGAAAACTCTTTGCTTTTCTCTAAAACCTTTTTTACTGTGATTTTCTTGGTCCATTGCATAGGAATTCCAAACCACGTTTTCCGTATATGACTGGATGAAACCAGAAATATCCGGTTGTGTTTTGCTAACTCAATGCAAAATATGTTGAAAGCCTCTGTGTTTGTGTTTTCTGGATATTATCGATGGACTTTATTGTTTTGAATATTTTTATCAGGGAACATTTAATTTTGTAACGTAGAAACACTAAAGGTTCATCATGGGGACAGCAGCTCTACACATTCGTATTTTCTAGGGAGAAAGCTAGAGGAACGGCGGCAAACAAACATGATATTTCTGTTTGTATAGATGACATTTTATGCACTTTTCTAACGAAAAGACTTTGTTTTTCTCCAAAACCATTTTTAATGTGATTTTCTCTGTCCATTGCATACGAATTCCACACCAGTTTGTCCGGATATGACTGGATGAAACCGGAAATATCCGGGTTTTTTTTTTGGCTAACTCAATCCCAGATATTGCTACAGCCTGTGTGTTTGTGTATTCCTGATTTTATCCGTGGATTTTATTGTTTTGAATGTTTTTTATCAGGGAACATTTAATTTGTGCTTGCCAACACTAATTGGCTCCGCATGCAGACACACTTTCTACGTATTCATATTTTCTAGGTAGAAAGCTAGAGGAACTGCCGCAAACAATCATGATATTTCTGTTTGTATCGATGACATTTTATGCACTTGCCTAACGAAAAGCCTTTGCTTTTCTCCAAAACCATTTTTAATCTGATTTTCTCGGTCCATTGCATATGAATTCCACACCAGTTTCTCCGGATATGACTGGATGAAACCGGAAATATCCGGTATTGTTTTGGCTAACTCAATCCCAGATATTGCTACAGCTTCTGTGTTTGTGTATTCCTGATATTATCCACGGACTTTATTATTTTGAATGTTTTTTTATCAGGGACCATTTAATTTTGTGCTTGGAATCACCAATTGGTTCCACATGGAGACACCAGCTCTACATGCTTTTATTTTCTAGGGAGAAAGCTAGAGGAACTGCGGCAAACAACATGATATTTCTGTTTGTATCGGTGGTATTTTATGCACTTGCCTAACGAAAAGACTTTGCTTTTCTCCAAAACCATTTTTAATGTGATTTTTCTCGTTCCATTGCATATGAATTTCACACGACTTTGTCCAGCTATGACTGGATGAAACTGGAAATACCTGGTTTTGTTTTGGCTAACTCAATCCGAAATATTGTGAAAGCCTCTGTGTTTGTGTTTGCGGGATATTATCAATGGACTTTCTAGTTTTGAATGTTTTTATCAGGGAACATTTAATTTTGTACCGTTGAAGACTAATTGGTTCATCATGGGAACAGGAGCTCTACACATTCGTATTTTCGGGGGAGAAAACTAGACGAACTGCGGCAAACAAACATGATATTTATGTTGGTATAGATGACATTTTATGCACTTGCCTAACGAAAATACTTTGCCTTTCTCCAAAACAATTTTTACTCTGATTTTCTCGGTCCATTGCATACGAATGCCACACCACTTTGTACGGATATGACTGGATGTAACCGGAAATATCTGCTTTTGCTTGGCTAACTCAATCCCAGATATTGCTACAGCCTCTGTGTTTGTGTTTTCTGGATATTATCAACGGACTTTATTGTTTTGAATGTTTTTTATCAGGGAACATTTAGTTTTGTGCTTGGAAACACTACTTCATTCCACATGGAGACACCATCTCTACACATTCGTATTTTCTAGGGAGAAAGCTAGAGGAACAGCGGCAAACAATCATGATATTTCTGTTTGTATCGATGGCATTTCATGCACTCATCTAAAGCAAAGACTTTGCTTTTCTCCAAACCATTTTTACTGTGATTTTCTCGGTCCACTGCATACAAATTCCACACCAGTTTGTCCGGATATGACTGGATGAAACCGGAAATATCCAGTTTTGTTTTGGATAACTCAATCCCAGATATTGCTACAGCCTTTGTGTTTGTCTCTACCTGGTATTATCCACGGACTTTATTGTTTTGAATTTTTTTTAATCAGGAAAAATTTAAGTTTAATCTTCGAAACACTAATTGTTTCCACATGGAGATTCCAGCTCTACACATTCGTATTTTCTAGGGAGAAACCTAGAGGAACTGGGGCAAACAAACATGATGTTGCTGTTTGTATAGATGACATTTTATGCACTTGCCTAACGAAAACTCTTTGCTTTTCTCTAAAACCTTTTTTACTGTGATTTTCTTGGTCCATTGCATAGGAATTCCAAACCACGTTTTCCGTATATGACTGGATGAAACCAGAAATATCCGGTTGTGTTTTGCTAACTCAATGCAAAATATGTTGAAAGCCTCTGTGTTTGTGTTTTCTGGATATTATCGATGGACTTTATTGTTTTGAATATTTTTATCAGGGAACATTTAATTTTGTAACGTAGAAACACTAAAGGTTCATCATGGGGACAGCAGCTCTACACATTCGTATTTTCTAGGGAGAAAGCTAGAGGAACGGCGGCAAACAAACATGATATTTCTGTTTGTATAGATGACATTTTATGCACTTTTCTAACGAAAAGACTTTGTTTTTCTCCAAAACCATTTTTAATGTGATTTTCTCTGTCCATTGCATACGAATTCCACACCAGTTTGTCCGGATATGACTGGATGAAACCGGAAATATCCGGGTTTTTTTTTTGGCTAACTCAATCCCAGATATTGCTACAGCCTGTGTGTTTGTGTATTCCTGATTTTATCCGTGGATTTTATTGTTTTGAATGTTTTTTATCAGGGAACATTTAATTTGTGCTTGCAAACACTAATTGGCTCCGCATGCAGACACACTTTCTACGTATTCATATTTTCTAGGTAGAAAGCTAGAGGAACTGCCGCAAACAATCATGATATTTCTGTTTGTATCGATGACATTTTATGCACTTGCCTAACGAAAAGCCTTTGCTTTTCTCCAAAACCATTTTTAATCTGATTTTCTCGGTCCATTGCATATGAATTCCACACCAGTTTCTCCGGATATGACTGGATGAAACCGGAAATATCCGGTATTGTTTTGGCTAACTCAATCCCAGATATTGCTACAGCTTCTGTGTTTGTGTATTCCTGATATTATCCACGGACTTTATTATTTTGAATGTTTTTTTATCAGGGACCATTTAATTTTGTGCTTGGAATCACCAATTGGTTCCACATGGAGACACCAGCTCTACATGCTTTTATTTTCTAGGGAGAAAGCTAGAGGAACTGCGGCAAACAACATGATATTTCTGTTTGTATCGGTGGTATTTTATGCACTTGCCTAACGAAAAGACTTTGCTTTTCTCCAAAACCATTTTTAATGTGATTTTTCTCGTTCCATTGCATATGAATTTCACACGACTTTGTCCAGCTATGACTGGATGAAACTGGAAATACCTGGTTTTGTTTTGGCTAACTCAATCCGAAATATTGTGAAAGCCTCTGTGTTTGTGTTTGCGGGATATTATCAATGGACTTTCTAGTTTTGAATGTTTTTATCAGGGAACATTTAATTTTGTACCGTTGAAGACTAATTGGTTCATCATGGGAACAGGAGCTCTACACATTCGTATTTTCGGGGGAGAAAACTAGACGAACTGCGGCAAACAAACATGATATTTATGTTGGTATAGATGACATTTTATGCACTTGCCTAACGAAAATACTTTGCCTTTCTCCAAAACAATTTTTACTCTGATTTTCTCGGTCCATTGCATACGAATGCCACACCACTTTGTACGGATATGACTGGATGTAACCGGAAATATCTGCTTTTGCTTGGCTAACTCAATCCCAGATATTGCTACAGCCTCTGTGTTTGTGTTTTCTGGATATTATCAACGGACTTTATTGTTTTGAATGTTTTTTATCAGGGAACATTTAGTTTTGTGCTTGGAAACACTACTTCATTCCACATGGAGACACCATCTCTACACATTCGTATTTTCTAGGGAGAAAGCTAGAGGAACAGCGGCAAACAATCATGATATTTCTGTTTGTATCGATGGCATTTCATGCACTCATCTAAAGCAAAGACTTTGCTTTTCTCCAAACCATTTTTACTGTGATTTTCTCGGTCCACTGCATACAAATTCCACACCAGTTTGTCCGGATATGACTGGATGAAACCGGAAATATCCAGTTTTGTTTTGGATAACTCAATCCCAGATATTGCTACAGCCTTTGTGTTTGTCTCTACCTGGTATTATCCACGGACTTTATTGTTTTGAATTTTTTTTAATCAGGAAACATTTAAGTTTAATCTTCAAAACACTAATTGTTTCCACATGGAGATTCCAGCTCTACACATTCGTATTTTCTAGGGAGAAACCTAGAGGAACTGGGGCAAACAAACATGATGTTGCTGTTTGTATAGATGACATTTTATGCACTTGCCTAACGAAAACTCTTTGCTTTTCTCTAAAACCTTTTTTACTGTGATTTTCTTGGTCCATTGCATAGGAATTCCAAACCACGTTTTCCGTATATGACTGGATGAAACCAGAAATATCCGGTTGTGTTTTGCTAACTCAATGCAAAATATGTTGAAAGCCTCTGTGTTTGTGTTTTCTGGATATTATCGATGGACTTTATTGTTTTGAATATTTTTATCAGGGAACATTTAATTTTGTAACGTAGAAACACTAAAGGTTCATCATGGGGACAGCAGCTCTACACATTCGTATTTTCTAGGGAGAAAGCTAGAGGAACGGCGGCAAACAAACATGATATTTCTGTTTGTATAGATGACATTTTATGCACTTTTCTAACGAAAAGACTTTGTTTTTCTCCAAAACCATTTTTAATGTGATTTTCTCTGTCCATTGCATACGAATTCCACACCAGTTTGTCCGGATATGACTGGATGAAACCGGAAATATCCGGGTTTTTTTTTTGGCTAACTCAATCCCAGATATTGCTACAGCCTGTGTGTTTGTGTATTCCTGATTTTATCCGTGGATTTTATTGTTTTGAATGTTTTTTATCAGGGAACATTTAATTTGTGCTTGCAAACACTAATTGGCTCCGCATGCAGACACACTTTCTACGTATTCATATTTTCTAGGTAGAAAGCTAGAGGAACTGCCGCAAACAATCATGATATTTCTGTTTGTATCGATGACATTTTATGCACTTGCCTAACGAAAAGCCTTTGCTTTTCTCCAAAACCATTTTTAATCTGATTTTCTCGGTCCATTGCATATGAATTCCACACCAGTTTCTCCGGATATGACTGGATGAAACCGGAAATATCCGGTATTGTTTTGGCTAACTCAATCCCAGATATTGCTACAGCTTCTGTGTTTGTGTATTCCTGATATTATCCACGGACTTTATTATTTTGAATGTTTTTTTATCAGGGACCATTTAATTTTGTGCTTGGAATCACCAATTGGTTCCACATGGAGACACCAGCTCTACATGCTTTTATTTTCTAGGGAGAAAGCTAGAGGAACTGCGGCAAACAACATGATATTTCTGTTTGTATCGGTGGTATTTTATGCACTTGCCTAACGAAAAGACTTTGCTTTTCTCCAAAACCATTTTTAATGTGATTTTTCTCGTTCCATTGCATATGAATTTCACACGACTTTGTCCAGCTATGACTGGATGAAACTGGAAATACCTGGTTTTGTTTTGGCTAACTCAATCCGAAATATTGTGAAAGCCTCTGTGTTTGTGTTTGCGGGATATTATCAATGGACTTTCTAGTTTTGAATGTTTTTATCAGGGAACATTTAATTTTGTACCGTTGAAGACTAATTGGTTCATCATGGGAACAGGAGCTCTACACATTCGTATTTTCGGGGGAGAAAACTAGACGAACTGCGGCAAACAAACATGATATTTATGTTGGTATAGATGACATTTTATGCACTTGCCTAACGAAAATACTTTGCCTTTCTCCAAAACAATTTTTACTCTGATTTTCTCGGTCCATTGCATACGAATGCCACACCACTTTGTACGGATATGACTGGATGTAACCGGACATATCTGCTTTTGCTTGGCTAACTCAATCCCAGATATTGCTACAGCCTCTGTGTTTGTGTTTTCTGGATATTATCAACGGACTTTATTGTTTTGAATGTTTTTTATCAGGGAACATTTAGTTTTGTGCTTGGAAACACTACTTCATTCCACATGGAGACACCATCTCTACACATTCGTATTTTCTAGGGAGAAAGCTAGAGGAACAGCGGCAAACAATCATGATATTTCTGTTTGTATCGATGGCATTTCATGCACTCATCTAAAGCAAAGACTTTGCTTTTCTCCAAACCATTTTTACTGTGATTTTCTCGGTCCACTGCATACAAATTCCACACCAGTTTGTCCGGATATGACTGGATGAAACCGGAAATATCCAGTTTTGTTTTGGATAACTCAATCCCAGATATTGCTACAGCCTTTGTGTTTGTCTCTACCTGGTATTATCCACGGACTTTATTGTTTTGAATTTTTTTAATCAGGAAACATTTAAGTTTAATCTTCGAAACACTAATTGTTTCCACATGGAGATTCCAGCTCTACACATTCGTATTTTCTAGGGAGAAACCTAGAGGAACTGGGGCAAACAAACATGATGTTGCTGTTTGTATAGATGACATTTTATGCACTTGCCTAACGAAAACTCTTTGCTTTTCTCTAAAACCTTTTTTACTGTGATTTTCTTGGTCCATTGCATAGGAATTCCAAACCACGTTTTCCGTATATGACTGGATGAAACCAGAAATATCCGGTTGTGTTTTGCTAACTCAATGCAAAATATGTTGAAAGCCTCTGTGTTTGTGTTTTCTGGATATTATCGATGGACTTTATTGTTTTGAATATTTTTATCAGGGAACATTTAATTTTGTAACGTAGAAACACTAAAGGTTCATCATGGGGACAGCAGCTCTACACATTCGTATTTTCTAGGGAGAAAGCTAGAGGAACGGCGGCAAACAAACATGATATTTCTGTTTGTATAGATGACATTTTATGCACTTTTCTAACGAAAAGACTTTGGTTTTCTCCAAAACCATTTTTAATGTGATTTTCTCTGTCCATTGCATACGAATTCCACACCAGTTTGTCCGGATATGACTGGATGAAACCGGAAATATCCGGGTTTTTTTTGGCTAACTCAATCCCAGATATTGCTACAGCCTGTGTGTTTGTGTATTCCTGATTTTATCCGTGGATTTCATTGTTTTGAATGTTTTTTATCAGGGAACATTTAATTTGTGCTTGCAAACACTAATTGGCTCCGCATGCAGACACACTTTCTACGTATTCATATTTTCTAGGTAGAAAGCTAGAGGAACTGCCGCAAACAATCATGATATTTCTGTTTGTATCGATGACATTTTATGCACTTGCCTAACGAAAAGCCTTTGCTTTTCTCCAAAACCATTTTTAATCTGATTTTCTCGGTCCATTGCATATGAATTCCACACCAGTTTCTCCGGATATGACTGGATGAAACCGGAAATATCCGGTATTGTTTTGGCTAACTCAATCCCAGATATTGCTACAGCTTCTGTGTTTGTGTATTCCTGATATTATCCACGGACTTTATTATTTTGAATGTTTTTTTATCAGGGACCATTTAATTTTGTGCTTGGAATCACCAATTGGTTCCACATGGAGACACCAGCTCTACATGCTTTTATTTTCTAGGGAGAAAGCTAGAGGAACTGCGGCAAACAACATGATATTTCTGTTTGTATCGGTGGTATTTTATGCACTTGCCTAACGAAAAGACTTTGCTTTTCTCCAAAACCATTTTTAATGTGATTTTTCTCGTTCCATTGCATATGAATTTCACACGACTTTGTCCAGCTATGACTGGATGAAACTGGAAATACCTGGTTTTGTTTTGGCTAACTCAATCCGAAATATTGTGAAAGCCTCTGTGTTTGTGTTTGCGGGATATTATCAATGGACTTTCTAGTTTTGAATGTTTTTATCAGGGAACATTTAATTTTGTACCGTTGAAGACTAATTGGTTCATCATGGGAACAGGAGCTCTACACATTCGTATTTTCGGGGGAGAAAACTAGACGAACTGCGGCAAACAAACATGATATTTATGTTGGTATAGATGACATTTTATGCACTTGCCTAACGAAAATACTTTGCCTTTCTCCAAAACAATTTTTACTCTGATTTTCTCGGTCCATTGCATACGAATGCCACACCACTTTGTACGGATATGACTGGATGTAACCGGACATATCTGCTTTTGCTTGGCTAACTCAATCCCAGATATTGCTACAGCCTCTGTGTTTGTGTTTTCTGGATATTATCAACGGACTTTATTGTTTTGAATGTTTTTTATCAGGGAACATTTAGTTTTGTGCTTGGAAACACTACTTCATTCCACATGGAGACACCATCTCTACACATTCGTATTTTCTAGGGAGAAAGCTAGAGGAACAGCGGCAAACAATCATGATATTTCTGTTTGTATCGATGGCATTTCATGCACTCATCTAAAGCAAAGACTTTGCTTTTCTCCAAACCATTTTTACTGTGATTTTCTCGGTCCACTGCATACAAATTCCACACCAGTTTGTCCGGATATGACTGGATGAAACCGGAAATATCCAGTTTTGTTTTGGATAACTCAATCCCAGATATTGCTACAGCCTTTGTGTTTGTCTCTACCTGGTATTATCCACGGACTTTATTGTTTTGAATTTTTTTAATCAGGAAACATTTAAGTTTAATCTTCGAAACACCAATTGTTTCCACATGGAGATTCCAGCTCTACACATTCGTATTTTCTAGGGAGAAACCTAGAGGAACTGGGGCAAACAAACATGATGTTGCTGTTTGTATAGATGACATTTTATGCACTTGCCTAACGAAAATACTTTGCCTTTCTCCAAAACAATTTTTACTCTGATTTTCTCGGTCCATTGCATACGAATGCCACACCACTTTGTACGGATATGACTGGATGTAACCGGACATATCTGCTTTTGCTTGGCTAACTCAATCCCAGATATTGCTACAGCCTCTGTGTTTGTGTTTTCTGGATATTATCAACGGACTTTATTGTTTTGAATGTTTTTTATCAGGGAACATTTAGTTTTGTGCTTGGAAACACTACTTCATTCCACATGGAGACACCATCTCTAGACATTCGTATTTTCTAGGGAGAAAGCTAGAGGAACAGCGGCAAACAATCATGATATTTCTGTTTGTATCGATGGCATTTCATGCACTCATCTAAAGCAAAGACTTTGCTTTTCTCCAAACCATTTTTACTGTGATTTTCTCGGTCCACTGCATACAAATTCCACACCAGTTTGTCCGGATATGACTGGATGAAACCGGAAATATCCAGTTTTGTTTTGGATAACTCAATCCCAGATATTGCTACAGCCTTTGTGTTTGTCTCTACCTGGTATTATCCACGGACTTTATTGTTTTGAATTTTTTTAATCAGGAAACATTTAAGTTTAATCTTCGAAACACCAATTGTTTCCACATGGAGATTCCAGCTCTACACATTCGTATTTTCTAGGGAGAAACCTAGAGGAACTGGGGCAAACAAACATGATGTTGCTGTTTGTATAGATGACATTTTATGCACTTGCCTAACGAAAATACTTTGCCTTTCTCCAAAACAATTTTTACTCTGATTTTCTCGGTCCATTGCATACGAATGCCACACCACTTTGTACGGATATGACTGGATGTAACCGGACATATCTGCTTTTGCTTGGCTAACTCAATCCCAGATATTGCTACAGCCTCTGTGTTTGTGTTTTCTGGATATTATCAACGGACTTTATTGTTTTAAATGTTTTTTATCAGGGAACATTTAGTTTTGTGCTTGGAAACACTACTTCATTCAACATGGAGACACCATCTCTACACATTCGTATTTTCTAGGGAGAAAGCTAGAGGAACAGCGGCAAACAATCGTGATATTTCTGTTTGTATCGATGGCATTTCATGCACTCATCTAAAGCAAAGACTTTGCTTTTCTCCAAACCATTTTTACTGTGATTTTCTCGGTCCACTGCATACAAATTCCACACCAGTTTGTCCGGATATGACTGGATGAAACCGGAAATATCCAGTTTTGTTTTGGATAACTCAATCCCAGATATTGCTACAGCCTTTGTGTTTGTCTCTACCTGGTATTATCCACGGACTTTATTGTTTTGAATTTTTTTAATCAGGAAACATTTAAGTTTAATCTTCGAAACACTAATTGTTTCCACATGGAGATTCCAGCTCTACACATTCGTATTTTCTAGGGAGAAACCTAGAGGAACTGGGGCAAACAAACATGATGTTGCTGTTTGTATAGATGACATTTTATGCACTTGCCTAACGAAAACTCTTTGCTTTTCTCTAAAACCTTTTTTACTGTGATTTTCTTGGTCCATTGCATAGGAATTCCAAACCACGTTTTCCGTATATGACTGGATGAAACCAGAAATATCCGGTTGTGTTTTGCTAACTCAATGCAAAATATGTTGAAAGCCTCTGTGTTTGTGTTTTCTGGATATTATCGATGGACTTTATTGTTTTGAATATTTTTATCAGGGAACATTTAATTTTGTAATGTAGAAACACTAAAGGTTCATCATGGGGACAGCAGCTCTACACATTCGTATTTTCTAGGGAGAAAGCTAGAGGAACGGCGGCAAACAAACATGATATTTCTGTTTGTATAGATGACATTTTATGCACTTTTCTAACGAAAAGACTTTGTTTTTCTCCAAAACCATTTTTAATGTGATTTTCTCTGTCCATTGCATACGAATTCCACACCAGTTTGTCCGGATATGACTGGATGAAACCGGAAATATCCGGGTTTTTTTTGGCTAACTCAATCCCAGATATTGCTACAGCCTGTGTGTTTGTGTATTCCTGATTTTATCCGTGGATTTTATTGTTTTGAATGTTTTTTATCAGGGAACATTTAATTTGTGCTTGCAAACACTAATTGGCTCCGCATGCAGACACACTTTCTACGTATTCATATTTTCTAGGTAGAAAGCTAGAGGAACTGCCGCAAACAATCATGATATTTCTGTTTGTATCGATGACATTTTATGCACTTGCCTAACGAAAAGCCTTTGCTTTTCTCCAAAACCATTTTTAATCTGATTTTCTCGGTCCATTGCATATGAATTCCACACCAGTTTCTCCGGATATGACTGGATGAAACCGGAAATATCCGGTATTGTTTTGGCTAACTCAATCCCAGATATTGCTACAGCTTCTGTGTTTGTGTATTCCTGATATTATCCACGGACTTTATTATTTTGAATGTTTTTTTATCAGGGACCATTTAATTTTGTGCTTGGAATCACCAATTGGTTCCACATGGAGACACCAGCTCTACATGCTTTTATTTTCTAGGGAGAAAGCTAGAGGAACTGCGGCAAACAACATGATATTTCTGTTTGTATCGGTGGTATTTTATGCACTTGCCTAACGAAAAGACTTTGCTTTTCTCCAAAACCATTTTTAATGTGATTTTTCTCGTTCCATTGCATATGAATTTCACACGACTTTGTCCAGCTATGACTGGATGAAACTGGAAATACCTGGTTTTGTTTTGGCTAACTCAATCCGAAATATTGTGAAAGCCTCTGTGTTTGTGTTTGCGGGATATTATCAATGGACTTTCTAGTTTTGAATGTTTTTATCAGGGAACATTTAATTTTGTACCGTTGAAGACTAATTGGTTCATCATGGGAACAGGAGCTCTACACATTCGTATTTTCGGGGGAGAAAACTAGACGAACTGCGGCAAACAAACATGATATTTATGTTGGTATAGATGACATTTTATGCACTTGCCTAACGAAAATACTTTGCCTTTCTCCAAAACAATTTTTACTCTGATTTTCTCGGTCCATTGCATACGAATGCCACACCACTTTGTACGGATATGACTGGATGTAACCGGACATATCTGCTTTTGCTTGGCTAACTCAATCCCAGATATTGCTACAGCCTCTGTGTTTGTGTTTTCTGGATATTATCAACGGACTTTATTGTTTTGAATGTTTTTTATCAGGGAACATTTAGTTTTGTGCTTGGAAACACTACTTCATTCCACATGGAGACACCATCTCTACACATTCGTATTTTCTAGGGAGAAAGCTAGAGGAACAGCGGCAAACAATCGTGATATTTCTGTTTGTATCGATGGCATTTCATGCACTCATCTAAAGCAAAGACTTTGCTTTTCTCCAAACCATTTTTACTGTGATTTTCTCGGTCCACTGCATACAAATTCCACACCAGTTTGTCCGGATATGACTGGATGAAACCGGAAATATCCAGTTTTGTTTTGGATAACTCAATCCCAGATATTGCTACAGCCTTTGTGTTTGTCTCTACCTGGTATTATCCACGGACTTTATTGTTTTGAATTTTTTTAATCAGGAAACATTTAAGTTTAATCTTCGAAACACTAATTGTTTCCACATGGAGATTCCAGCTCTACACATTCGTATTTTCTAGGGAGAAACCTAGAGGAACTGGGGCAAACAAACATGATGTTGCTGTTTGTATAGATGACATTTTATGCACTTGCCTAACGAAAATACTTTGCCTTTCTCCAAAACAATTTTTACTCTGATTTTCTCGGTCCCTTGCATATGAATGCCACACCAGTTTGTCCGGATATGACTGGATGAAACCGGAAATATCCAGTTTTGTTTTGGATAACTCAATCCCAGATATTGCTACAGCCTTTGTGTTTGTCTCTACCTGGTATTATCCACGGACTTTATTGTTTTGAATTTTTTTAATCAGGAAACATTTAAGTTTAATCTTCGAAACACCAATTGTTTCCACATGGAGATTCCAGCTCTACACATTCGTATTTTCTAGGGAGAAACCTAGAGGAACTGGGGCAAACAAACATGATGTTGCTGTTTGTATAGATGACATTTTATGCACTTGCCTAACGAAAATACTTTGCCTTTCTCCAAAACAATTTTTACTCTGATTTTCTCGGTCCATTGCATACGAATGCCACACCACTTTGTACGGATATGACTGGATGTAACCGGACATATCTGCTTTTGCTTGGCTAACTCAATCCCAGATATTGCTACAGCCTCTGTGTTTGTGTTTTCTGGATATTATCAACGGACTTTATTGTTTTGAATGTTTTTTATCAGGGAACATTTAGTTTTGTGCTTGGAAACACTACTTCATTCAACATGGAGACACCATCTCTACACATTCGTATTTTCTAGGGAGAAAGCTAGAGGAACAGCGGCAAACAATCGTGATATTTCTGTTTGTATCGATGGCATTTCATGCACTCATCTAAAGCAAAGACTTTGCTTTTCTCCAAACCATTTTTACTGTGATTTTCTCGGTCCACTGCATACAAATTCCACACCAGTTTGTCCGGATATGACTGGATGAAACCGGAAATATCCAGTTTTGTTTTGGATAACTCAATCCCAGATATTGCTACAGCCTTTGTGTTTGTCTCTACCTGGTATTATCCACGGACTTTATTGTTTTGAATTTTTTTAATCAGGAAACATTTAAGTTTAATCTTCGAAACACTAATTGTTTCCACATGGAGATTCCAGCTCTACACATTCGTATTTTCTAGGGAGAAACCTAGAGGAACTGGGGCAAACAAACATGATGTTGCTGTTTGTATAGATGACATTTTATGCACTTGCCTAACGAAAATACTTTGCCTTTCTCCAAAACAATTTTTACTCTGATTTTCTCGGTCCATTGCATACGAATGCCACACCAGTTTGTCCGGATATGACTGGATGAAACCGGAAATATCCAGTTTTATTTTGGATAACTCAATCCCAGATATTGCTACATCCTTTGTGTTTGTCTCTACCTGGTATTATCCACGGACTTTATTGTTTTGAATTTTTTTAATCAGGAAACATTTAAGTTTAATCTTCGAAACACCAATTGTTTCCACATGGAGATTCCAGCTCTACACATTCGTATTTTCTAGGGAGAAACCTAGAGGAACTGGGGCAAACAAACATGATGTTGCTGTTTGTATAGATGACATTTTATGCACTTGCCTAACGAAAATACTTTGCCTTTCTCCAAAACAATTTTTACTCTGATTTTCTCGGTCCATTGCATACGAATGCCACACCACTTTGTACGGATATGACTGGATGTAACCGGAAATATCTGCTTTTGCTTGGCTAACTCAATCCCAGATATTGCTACAGCCTCTGTGTTTGTGTTTTCTGGATATTATCAACGGACTTTATTGTTTTGAATGTTTTTTATCAGGGAACATTTAGTTTTGTGCTTGGAAACACTACTTCATTCAACATGGAGACACCATCTCTACACATTCGTATTTTCTAGGGAGAAAGCTAGAGGAACAGCGGCAAACAATCGTGATATTTCTGTTTGTATCGATGGCATTTCATGCACTCATCTAAAGCAAAGACTTTGCTTTTCTCCAAACCATTTTTACTGTGATTTTCTCGGTCCACTGCATACAAATTCCACACCAGTTTGTCCGGATATGACTGGATGAAACCGGAAATATCCAGTTTTGTTTTGGATAACTCAATCCCAGATATTGCTACAGCCTTTGTGTTTGTCTCTACCTGGTATTATCCACGGACTTTATTGTTTTGAATTTTTTTAATCAGGAAACATTTAAGTTTAATCTTCGAAACACTAATTGTTTCCACATGGAGATTCCAGCTCTACACATTCGTATTTTCTAGGGAGAAACCTAGAGGAACTGGGGCAAACAAACATGATGTTGCTGTTTGTATAGATGACATTTTATGCACTTGCCTAACGAAAACTCTTTGCTTTTCTCTAAAACCTTTTTTACTGTGATTTTCTTGGTCCATTGCATAGGAATTCCAAACCACGTTTTCCGTATATGACTGGATGAAACCAGAAATATCCGGTTGTGTTTTGCTAACTCAATGCAAAATATGTTGAAAGCCTCTGTGTTTGTGTTTTCTGGATATTATCGATGGACTTTATTGTTTTGAATATTTTTATCAGGGAACATTTAATTTTGTAATGTAGAAACACTAAAGGTTCATCATGGGGACAGCAGCTCTACACATTCGTATTTTCTAGGGAGAAAGCTAGAGGAACGGCGGCAAACAAACATGATATTTCTGTTTGTATAGATGACATTTTATGCACTTTTCTAACGAAAAGACTTTGTTTTTCTCCAAAACCATTTTTAATGTGATTTTCTCTGTCCATTGCATACGAATTCCACACCAGTTTGTCCGGATATGACTGGATGAAACCGGAAATATCCGGGTTTTTTTTGGCTAACTCAATCCCAGATATTGCTACAGCCTGTGTGTTTGTGTATTCCTGATTTTATCCGTGGATTTTATTGTTTTGAATGTTTTTTATCAGGGAACATTTAATTTGTGCTTGCAAACACTAATTGGCTCCGCATGCAGACACACTTTCTACGTATTCATATTTTCTAGGTAGAAAGCTAGAGGAACTGCCGCAAACAATCATGATATTTCTGTTTGTATCGATGACATTTTATGCACTTGCCTAACGAAAAGCCTTTGCTTTTCTCCAAAACCATTTTTAATCTGATTTTCTCGGTCCATTGCATATGAATTCCACACCAGTTTCTCCGGATATGACTGGATGAAACCGGAAATATCCGGTATTGTTTTGGCTAACTCAATCCCAGATATTGCTACAGCTTCTGTGTTTGTGTATTCCTGATATTATCCACGGACTTTATTATTTTGAATGTTTTTTTATCAGGGACCATTTAATTTTGTGCTTGGAATCACCAATTGGTTCCACATGGAGACACCAGCTCTACATGCTTTTATTTTCTAGGGAGAAAGCTAGAGGAACTGCGGCAAACAACATGATATTTCTGTTTGTATCGGTGGTATTTTATGCACTTGCCTAACGAAAAGACTTTGCTTTTCTCCAAAACCATTTTTAATGTGATTTTTCTCGTTCCATTGCATATGAATTTCACACGACTTTGTCCAGCTATGACTGGATGAAACTGGAAATACCTGGTTTTGTTTTGGCTAACTCAATCCGAAATATTGTGAAAGCCTCTGTGTTTGTGTTTGCGGGATATTATCAATGGACTTTCTAGTTTTGAATGTTTTTATCAGGGAACATTTAATTTTGTACCGTTGAAGACTAATTGGTTCATCATGGGAACAGGAGCTCTACACATTCGTATTTTCGGGGGAGAAAACTAGACGAACTGCGGCAAACAAACATGATATTTATGTTGGTATAGATGACATTTTATGCACTTGCCTAACGAAAATACTTTGCCTTTCTCCAAAACAATTTTTACTCTGATTTTCTCGGTCCATTGCATACGAATGCCACACCACTTTGTACGGATATGACTGGATGTAACCGGACATATCTGCTTTTGCTTGGCTAACTCAATCCCAGATATTGCTACAGCCTCTGTGTTTGTGTTTTCTGGATATTATCAACGGACTTTATTGTTTTGAATGTTTTTTATCAGGGAACATTTAGTTTTGTGCTTGGAAACACTACTTCATTCAACATGGAGACACCATCTCTACACATTCGTATTTTCTAGGGAGAAAGCTAGAGGAACAGCGGCAAACAATCGTGATATTTCTGTTTGTATCGATGGCATTTCATGCACTCATCTAAAGCAAAGACTTTGCTTTTCTCCAAACCATTTTTACTGTGATTTTCTCGGTCCACTGCATACAAATTCCACACCAGTTTGTCCGGATATGACTGGATGAAACCGGAAATATCCAGTTTTGTTTTGGATAACTCAATCCCAGATATTGCTACAGCCTTTGTGTTTGTCTCTACCTGGTATTATCCACGGACTTTATTGTTTTGAATTTTTTTAATCAGGAAACATTTAAGTTTAATCTTCGAAACACTAATTGTTTCCACATGGAGATTCCAGCTCTACACATTCGTATTTTCTAGGGAGAAACCTAGAGGAACTGGGGCAAACAAACATGATGTTGCTGTTTGTATAGATGACATTTTATGCACTTGCCTAACGAAAATACTTTGCCTTTCTCCAAAACAATTTTTACTCTGATTTTCTCGGTCCATTGCATACGAATGCCACACCAGTTTGTCCGGATATGACTGGATGAAACCGGAAATATCCAGTTTTGTTTTGGATAACTCAATCCCAGATATTGCTACAGCCTTTGTGTTTGTCTCTACCTGGTATTATCCACGGACTTTATTGTTTTGAATTTTTTTAATCAGGAAACATTTAAGTTTAATCTTCGAAACACCAATTGTTTCCACATGGAGATTCCAGCTCTACACATTCGTATTTTCTAGGGAGAAACCTAGAGGAACTGGGGCAAACAAACATGATGTTGCTGTTTGTATAGATGACATTTTATGCACTTGCCTAACGAAAATACTTTGCCTTTCTCCAAAACAATTTTTACTCTGATTTTCTCGGTCCATTGCATACGAATGCCACACCACTTTGTACGGATATGACTGGATGTAACCGGAAATATCTGCTTTTGCTTGGCTAACTCAATCCCAGATATTGCTACAGCCTCTGTGTTTGTGTTTTCTGGATATTATCAACGGACTTTATTGTTTTGAATGTTTTTTATCAGGGAACATTTAGTTTTGTGCTTGGAAACACTACTTCATTCCACATGGAGACACCATCTCTACACATTCGTATTTTCTAGGGAGAAAGCTAGAGGAACAGCGGCAAACAATCGTGATATTTCTGTTTGTATCGATGGCATTTCATGCACTCATCTAAAGCAAAGACTTTGCTTTTCTCCAAACCATTTTTACTGTGATTTTCTCGGTCCACTGCATACAAATTCCACACCAGTTTGTCCGGATATGACTGGATGAAACCGGAAATATCCAGTTTTGTTTTGGATAACTCAATCCCAGATATTGCTACAGCCTTTGTGTTTGTCTCTACCTGGTATTATCCACGGACTTTATTGTTTTGAATTTTTTTAATCAGGAAACATTTAAGTTTAATCTTCGAAACACTAATTGTTTCCACATGGAGATTCCAGCTCTACACATTCGTATTTTCTAGGGAGAAACCTAGAGGAACTGGGGCAAACAAACATGATGTTGCTGTTTGTATAGATGACATTTTATGCACTTGCCTAACGAAAACTCTTTGCTTTTCTCTAAAACCTTTTTTACTGTGATTTTCTTGGTCCATTGCATAGGAATTCCAAACCACGTTTTCCGTATATGACTGGATGAAACCAGAAATATCCGGTTGTGTTTTGCTAACTCAATGCAAAATATGTTGAAAGCCTCTGTGTTTGTGTTTTCTGGATATTATCGATGGACTTTATTGTTTTGAATATTTTTATCAGGGAACATTTAATTTTGTAATGTAGAAACACTAAAGGTTCATCATGGGGACAGCAGCTCTACACATTCGTATTTTCTAGGGAGAAAGCTAGAGGAACGGCGGCAAACAAACATGATATTTCTGTTTGTATAGATGACATTTTATGCACTTTTCTAACGAAAAGACTTTGTTTTTCTCCAAAACCATTTTTAATGTGATTTTCTCTGTCCATTGCATACGAATTCCACACCAGTTTGTCCGGATATGACTGGATGAAACCGGAAATATCCGGGTTTTTTTTGGCTAACTCAATCCCAGATATTGCTACAGCCTGTGTGTTTGTGTATTCCTGATTTTATCCGTGGATTTTATTGTTTTGAATGTTTTTTATCAGGGAACATTTAATTTGTGCTTGCAAACACTAATTGGCTCCGCATGCAGACACACTTTCTACGTATTCATATTTTCTAGGTAGAAAGCTAGAGGAACTGCCGCAAACAATCATGATATTTCTGTTTGTATCGATGACATTTTATGCACTTGCCTAACGAAAAGCCTTTGCTTTTCTCCAAAACCATTTTTAATCTGATTTTCTCGGTCCATTGCATATGAATTCCACACCAGTTTCTCCGGATATGACTGGATGAAACCGGAAATATCCGGTATTGTTTTGGCTAACTCAATCCCAGATATTGCTACAGCTTCTGTGTTTGTGTATTCCTGATATTATCCACGGACTTTATTATTTTGAATGTTTTTTTATCAGGGACCATTTAATTTTGTGCTTGGAATCACCAATTGGTTCCACATGGAGACACCAGCTCTACATGCTTTTATTTTCTAGGGAGAAAGCTAGAGGAACTGCGGCAAACAACATGATATTTCTGTTTGTATCGGTGGTATTTTATGCACTTGCCTAACGAAAAGACTTTGCTTTTCTCCAAAACCATTTTTAATGTGATTTTTCTCGTTCCATTGCATATGAATTTCACACGACTTTGTCCAGCTATGACTGGATGAAACTGGAAATACCTGGTTTTGTTTTGGCTAACTCAATCCGAAATATTGTGAAAGCCTCTGTGTTTGTGTTTGCGGGATATTATCAATGGACTTTCTAGTTTTGAATGTTTTTATCAGGGAACATTTAATTTTGTACCGTTGAAGACTAATTGGTTCATCATGGGAACAGGAGCTCTACACATTCGTATTTTCGGGGGAGAAAACTAGACGAACTGCGGCAAACAAACATGATATTTATGTTGGTATAGATGACATTTTATGCACTTGCCTAACGAAAATACTTTGCCTTTCTCCAAAACAATTTTTACTCTGATTTTCTCGGTCCATTGCATACGAATGCCACACCACTTTGTACGGATATGACTGGATGTAACCGGACATATCTGCTTTTGCTTGGCTAACTCAATCCCAGATATTGCTACAGCCTCTGTGTTTGTGTTTTCTGGATATTATCAACGGACTTTATTGTTTTGAATGTTTTTTATCAGGGAACATTTAGTTTTGTGCTTGGAAACACTACTTCATTCAACATGGAGACACCATCTCTACACATTCGTATTTTCTAGGGAGAAAGCTAGAGGAACAGCGGCAAACAATCGTGATATTTCTGTTTGTATCGATGGCATTTCATGCACTCATCTAAAGCAAAGACTTTGCTTTTCTCCAAACCATTTTTACTGTGATTTTCTCGGTCCACTGCATACAAATTCCACACCAGTTTGTCCGGATATGACTGGATGAAACCGGAAATATCCAGTTTTGTTTTGGATAACTCAATCCCAGATATTGCTACAGCCTTTGTGTTTGTCTCTACCTGGTATTATCCACGGACTTTATTGTTTTGAATTTTTTTAATCAGGAAACATTTAAGTTTAATCTTCGAAACACTAATTGTTTCCACATGGAGATTCCAGCTCTACACATTCGTATTTTCTAGGGAGAAACCTAGAGGAACTGGGGCAAACAAACATGATGTTGCTGTTTGTATAGATGACATTTTATGCACTTGCCTAACGAAAACTCTTTGCTTTTCTCTAAAACCTTTTTTACTGTGATTTTCTTGGTCCATTGCATAGGAATTCCAAACCACGTTTTCCGTATATGACTGGATGAAACCAGAAATATCCGGTTGTGTTTTGCTAACTCAATGCAAAATATGTTGAAAGCCTCTGTGTTTGTGTTTTCTGGATATTATCGATGGACTTTATTGTTTTGAATATTTTTATCAGGGAACATTTAATTTTGTAATGTAGAAACACTAAAGGTTCATCATGGGGACAGCAGCTCTACACATTCGTATTTTCTAGGGAGAAAGCTAGAGGAACGGCGGCAAACAAACATGATATTTCTGTTTGTATAGATGACATTTTATGCACTTTTCTAACGAAAAGACTTTGTTTTTCTCCAAAACCATTTTTAATGTGATTTTCTCTGTCCATTGCATACGAATTCCACACCAGTTTGTCCGGATATGACTGGATGAAACCGGAAATATCCGGGTTTTTTTTGGCTAACTCAATCCCAGATATTGCTACAGCCTGTGTGTTTGTGTATTCCTGATTTTATCCGTGGATTTTATTGTTTTGAATGTTTTTTATCAGGGAACATTTAATTTGTGCTTGCAAACACTAATTGGCTCCGCATGCAGACACACTTTCTACGTATTCATATTTTCTAGGTAGAAAGCTAGAGGAACTGCCGCAAACAATCATGATATTTCTGTTTGTATCGATGACATTTTATGCACTTGCCTAACGAAAAGCCTTTGCTTTTCTCCAAAACCATTTTTAATCTGATTTTCTCGGTCCATTGCATATGAATTCCACACCAGTTTCTCCGGATATGACTGGATGAAACCGGAAATATCCGGTATTGTTTTGGCTAACTCAATCCCAGATATTGCTACAGCTTCTGTGTTTGTGTATTCCTGATATTATCCACGGACTTTATTATTTTGAATGTTTTTTTATCAGGGACCATTTAATTTTGTGCTTGGAATCACCAATTGGTTCCACATGGAGACACCAGCTCTACATGCTTTTATTTTCTAGGGAGAAAGCTAGAGGAACTGCGGCAAACAACATGATATTTCTGTTTGTATCGGTGGTATTTTATGCACTTGCCTAACGAAAAGACTTTGCTTTTCTCCAAAACCATTTTTAATGTGATTTTTCTCGTTCCATTGCATATGAATTTCACACGACTTTGTCCAGCTATGACTGGATGAAACTGGAAATACCTGGTTTTGTTTTGGCTAACTCAATCCGAAATATTGTGAAAGCCTCTGTGTTTGTGTTTGCGGGATATTATCAATGGACTTTCTAGTTTTGAATGTTTTTATCAGGGAACATTTAATTTTGTACCGTTGAAGACTAATTGGTTCATCATGGGAACAGGAGCTCTACACATTCGTATTTTCGGGGGAGAAAACTAGACGAACTGCGGCAAACAAACATGATATTTATGTTGGTATAGATGACATTTTATGCACTTGCCTAACGAAAATACTTTGCCTTTCTCCAAAACAATTTTTACTCTGATTTTCTCGGTCCATTGCATACGAATGCCACACCACTTTGTACGGATATGACTGGATGTAACCGGACATATCTGCTTTTGCTTGGCTAACTCAATCCCAGATATTGCTACAGCCTCTGTGTTTGTGTTTTCTGGATATTATCAACGGACTTTATTGTTTTGAATGTTTTTTATCAGGGAACATTTAGTTTTGTGCTTGGAAACACTACTTCATTCAACATGGAGACACCATCTCTACACATTCGTATTTTCTAGGGAGAAAGCTAGAGGAACAGCGGCAAACAATCGTGATATTTCTGTTTGTATCGATGGCATTTCATGCACTCATCTAAAGCAAAGACTTTGCTTTTCTCCAAACCATTTTTACTGTGATTTTCTCGGTCCACTGCATACAAATTCCACACCAGTTTGTCCGGATATGACTGGATGAAACCAGAAATATCCAGTTTTGTTTTGGATAACTCAATCCCAGATATTGCTACAGCCTTTGTGTTTGTCTCTACCTGGTATTATCCACGGACTTTATTGTTTTGAATTTTTTTAATCAGGAAACATTTAAGTTTAATCTTCGAAACACTAATTGTTTCCACATGGAGATTCCAGCTCTACACATTCGTATTTTCTAGGGAGAAACCTAGAGGAACTGGGGCAAACAAACATGATGTTGCTGTTTGTATAGATGACATTTTATGCACTTGCCTAACGAAAACTCTTTGCTTTTCTCTAAAACCTTTTTTACTGTGATTTTCTTGGTCCATTGCATAGGAATTCCAAACCACGTTTTCCGTATATGACTGGATGAAACCAGAAATATCCGGTTGTGTTTTGCTAACTCAATGCAAAATATGTTGAAAGCCTCTGTGTTTGTGTTTTCTGGATATTATCGATGGACTTTATTGTTTTGAATATTTTTATCAGGGAACATTTAATTTTGTAACGTAGAAACACTAAAGGTTCATCATGGGGACAGCAGCTCTACACATTCGTATTTTCTAGGGAGAAAGCTAGAGGAACGGCGGCAAACAAACATGATATTTCTGTTTGTATAGATGACATTTTATGCACTTTTCTAACGAAAAGACTTTGTTTTTCTCCAAAACCATTTTTAATGTGATTTTCTCTGTCCATTGCATACGAATTCCACACCAGTTTGTCCGGATATGACTGGATGAAACCGGAAATATCCGGGTTTTTTTTGGCTAACTCAATCCCAGATATTGCTACAGCCTGTGTGTTTGTGTATTCCTGATTTTATCCGTGGATTTTATTGTTTTGAATGTTTTTTATCAGGGAACATTTAATTTGTGCTTGCCAACACTAATTGGCTCCGCATGCAGACACACTTTCTACGTATTCATATTTTCTAGGTAGAAAGCTAGAGGAACTGCCGCAAACAATCATGATATTTCTGTTTGTATCGATGACATTTTATGCACTTGCCTAACGAAAAGCCTTTGCTTTTCTCCAAAACCATTTTTAATCTGATTTTCTCGGTCCATTGCATATGAATTCCACACCAGTTTCTCCGGATATGACTGGATGAAACCGGAAATATCCGGTATTGTTTTGGCTAACTCAATCCCAGATATTGCTACAGCTTCTGTGTTTGTGTATTCCTGATATTATCCACGGACTTTATTATTTTGAATGTTTTTTTATCAGGGACCATTTAATTTTGTGCTTGGAATCACCAATTGGTTCCACATGGAGACACCAGCTCTACATGCTTTTATTTTCTAGGGAGAAAGCTAGAGGAACTGCGGCAAACAACATGATATTTCTGTTTGTATCGGTGGTATTTTATGCACTTGCCTAACGAAAAGACTTTGCTTTTCTCCAATACCATTTTTAATGTGATTTTTCTCGTTCCATTGCATATGAATTTCACACGACTTTGTCCAGCTATGACTGGATGAAACTGGAAATACCTGGTTTTGTTTTGGCTAACTCAATCCGAAATATTGTGAAAGCCTCTGTGTTTGTGTTTGCGGGATATTATCAATGGACTTTCTAGTTTTGAATGCTTTTATCAGGGAACATTTAATTTTGTACCGTTGAAGACTAATTGGTTCATCATGGGAACAGGAGCTCTACACATTTGTATTTTCGGGGGAGAAAACTAGACGAACTGCGGCAAACAAACATGATATTTATGTTGGTATAGATGACATTTTATGCACTTGCCTAACGAAAATACTTTGCCTTTCTCCAAAACAATTTTTACTCTGATTTTCTCGGTCCATTGCATACGAATGCCACACCACTTTGTACGGATATGACTGGATGTAACCGGAAATATCTGCTTTTGCTTGGCTAACTCAATCCCAGATATTGCTACAGCCTCTGTGTTTGTGTTTTCTGGATATTATCAACGGACTTTATTGTTTTGAATGTTTTTTATCAGGGAACATTTAGTTTTGTGCTTGGAAACACTACTTCATTCAACATGGAGACACCATCTCTACACATTCGTATTTTCTAGGGAGAAAGCTAGAGGAACAGCGGCAAACAATCATGATATTTCTGTTTGTATCGATGGCATTTCATGCACTCACCTAAAGCAAAGACTTTGCTTTTCTCCAAACCATTTTTACTGTGATTTTCTCGGTCCACTGCATACAAATTCCACACCAGTTTGTCCGGATATGACTGGATGAAACCGGAAATATCCAGTTTTGTTTTGGATAACTCAATCCCAGATATTGCTACAGCCTTTGTGTTTGTCTCTACCTGGTATTATTCACGGACTTTATTGTTTTAAATTTTTTTAATCAGGAAACATTTAAGTTTAATCTTCGAAACACTAATTGTTTCCACATGGAGATTCCAGCTCTACACATTCGTATTTTCTAGGGAGAAACCTAGAGGAACTGGGGCAAACAAACATGATGTTGCTGTTTGTATAGATGACATTTTATGCACTTGCCTAACGAAAACTCTTTGCTTTTCTCTAAAACCTTTTTTACTGTGATTTTCTTGGTCCATTGCATAGGAATTCCAAACCACGTTTTCCGTATATGACTGGATGAAACCAGAAATATCCGGTTGTGTTTTGCTAACTCAATGCAAAATATGTTGAAAGCCTCTGTGTTTGTGTTTTCTGGATATTATCGATGGACTTTATTGTTTTGAATATTTTTATCAGGGAACATTTAATTTGTGCTTGCAAACACTAATTGGCTCCGCATGCAGACACACTTTCTACGTATTCATATTTTCTAGGTAGAAAGCTAGAGGAACTGCCGCAAACAATCATGATATTTCTGTTTGTATCGATGACATTTTATGCACTTGCCTAACGAAAAGCCTTTGCTTTTCTCCAAAACCATTTTTAATCTGATTTTCTCGGTCCATTGCATATGAATTCCACACCAGTTTCTCCGGATATGACTGGATGAAACCGGAAATATCCGGTATTGTTTTGGCTAACTCAATCCCAGATATTGCTACAGCTTCTGTGTTTGTGTATTCCTGATATTATCCACGGACTTTATTATTTTGAATGTTTTTTTATCAGGGACCATTTAATTTTGTGCTTGGAATCACCAATTGGTTCCACATGGAGACACCAGCTCTACATGCTTTTATTTTCTAGGGAGAAAGCTAGAGGAACTGCGGCAAACAACATGATATTTCTGTTTGTATCGGTGGTATTTTATGCACTTGCCTAACGAAAAGACTTTGCTTTTCTCCAAAACCATTTTTAATGTGATTTTTCTCGTTCCATTGCATATGAATTTCACACGACTTTGTCCAGCTATGACTGGATGAAACTGGAAATACCTGGTTTTGTTTTGGCTAACTCAATCCGAAATATTGTGAAAGCCTCTGTGTTTGTGTTTGCGGGATATTATCAATGGACTTTCTAGTTTTGAATGTTTTTATCAGGGAACATTTAATTTTGTACCGTTGAAGACTAATTGGTTCATCATGGGAACAGGAGCTCTACACATTCGTATTTTCGGGGGAGAAAACTAGACGAACTGCGGCAAACAAACATGATATTTATGTTGGTATAGATGACATTTTATGCACTTGCCTAACGAAAATACTTTGCCTTTCTCCAAAACAATTTTTACTCTGATTTTCTCGGTCCATTGCATACGAATGCCACACCACTTTGTACGGATATGACTGGATGTAACCGGAAATATCTGCTTTTGCTTGGCTAACTCAATCCCAGATATTGCTACAGCCTCTGTGTTTGTGTTTTCTGGATATTATCAACGGACTTTATTGTTTTGAATGTTTTTTATCAGGGAACATTTAGTTTTGTGCTTGGAAACACTACTTCATTCCACATGGAGACACCATCTCTACACATTCGTATTTTCTAGGGAGAAAGCTAGAGGAACAGCGGCAAACAATCATGATATTTCTGTTTGTATCGATGGCATTTCATGCACTCACCTAAAGCAAAGACTTTGCTTTTCTCCAAACCATTTTTACTGTGATTTTCTCGGTCCACTGCATACAAATTCCACACCAGTTTGTCCGGATATGACTGGATGAAACCGGAAATATCCAGTTTTGTTTTGGATAACTCAATCCCAGATATTGCTACAGCCTTTGTGTTTGTCTCTACCTGGTATTATCCACGGACTTTATTGTTTTGAATTTTTTTAATCAGGAAACATTTAAGTTTAATCTTCGAAACACTAATTGTTTCCACATGGAGATTCCAGCTCTACACATTCGTATTTTCTAGGGAGAAACCTAGAGGAACTGGGGCAAACAAACATGATGTTGCTGTTTGTATAGATGACATTTTATGCACTTGCCTAACGAAAACTCTTTGCTTTTCTCTAAAACCTTTTTTACTGTGATTTTCTTGGTCCATTGCATAGGAATTCCAAACCACGTTTTCCGTATATGACTGGATGAAACCAGAAATATCCGGTTGTGTTTTGCTAACTCAATGCAAAATATGTTGAAAGCCTCTGTGTTTGTGTTTTCTGGATATTATCGATGGACTTTATTGTTTTGAATATTTTTATCAGGGAACATTTAATTTTGTAACGTAGAAACACTAAAGGTTCATCATGGGGACAGCAGCTCTACACATTCGTATTTTCTAGGGAGAAAGCTAGAGGAACGGCGGCAAACAAACATGATATTTCTGTTTGTATAGATGACATTTTATGCACTTTTCTAACGAAAAGACTTTGGTTTTCTCCAAAACCATTTTTAATGTGATTTTCTCTGTCCATTGCATACGAATTCCACACCAGTTTGTCCGGATATGACTGGATGAAACCGGAAATATCCGGGTTTTTTTTGGCTAACTCAATCCCAGATATTGCTACAGCCTGTGTGTTTGTGTATTCCTGATTTTATCCGTGGATTTTATTGTTTTGAATGTTTTTTATCAGGGAACATTTAATTTGTGCTTGCAAACACTAATTGGCTCCGCATGCAGACACACTTTCTACGTATTCATATTTTCTAGGTAGAAAGCTAGAGGAACTGCCGCAAACAATCATGATATTTCTGTTTGTATCGATGACATTTTATGCACTTGCCTAACGAAAAGCCTTTGCTTTTCTCCAAAACCATTTTTAATCTGATTTTTCTCGGTCCATTGCATATGAATTCCACACCAGTTTCTCCGGATATGACTGGATGAAACCGGAAATATCCGGTATTGTTTTGGCTAACTCAATCCCAGATATTGCTACAGCTTCTGTGTTTGTGTATTCCTGATATTATCCACGGACTTTATTATTTTGAATGTTTTTTTATCAGGGACCATTTAATTTTGTGCTTGGAATCACCAATTGGTTCCACATGGAGACACCAGCTCTACATGCTTTTATTTTCTAGGGAGAAAGCTAGAGGAACTGCGGCAAACAACATGATATTTCTGTTTGTATCGGTGGTATTTTATGCACTTGCCTAACGAAAAGACTTTGCTTTTCTCCAAAACCATTTTTAATGTGATTTTTCTCGTTCCATTGCATATGAATTTCACACGACTTTGTCCAGCTATGACTGGATGAAACTGGAAATACCTGGTTTTGTTTTGGCTAACTCAATCCGAAATATTGTGAAAGCCTCTGTGTTTGTGTTTGCGGGATATTATCAATGGACTTTCTAGTTTTGAATGTTTTTATCAGGGAACATTTAATTTTGTACCGTTGAAGACTAATTGGTTCATCATGGGAACAGGAGCTCTACACATTCGTATTTTCGGGGGAGAAAACTAGACGAACTGCGGCAAACAAACATGATATTTATGTTGGTATAGATGACATTTTATGCACTTGCCTAACGAAAATACTTTGCCTTTCTCCAAAACAATTTTTACTCTGATTTTCTCGGTCCATTGCATACGAATGCCACACCACTTTGTACGGATATGACTGGATGTAACCGGAAATATCTGCTTTTGCTTGGCTAACTCAATCCCAGATATTGCTACAGCCTCTGTGTTTGTGTTTTCTGGATATTATCAATGGACTTTATTGTTTTGAATGTTTTTTATCAGGGAACATTTAGTTTTGTGCTTGGAAACACTACTTCATTCCACATGGAGACACCATCTCTACACATTCGTATTTTCTAGGGAGAAAGCTAGAGGAACAGCGGCAAACAATCGTGATATTTCTGTTTGTATCGATGGCATTTCATGCACTCATCTAAAGCAAAGACTTTGCTTTTCTCCAAACCATTTTTACTGTGATTTTCTCGGTCCACTGCATACAAATTCCACACCAGTTTGTCCGGATATGACTGGATGAAACCGGAAATATCCAGTTTTGTTTTGGATAACTCAATCCCAGATATTGCTACAGCCTTTGTGTTTGTCTCTACCTGGTATTATCCATGGACTTTATTGTTTTGAATTTTTTTAATCAGGAAACATTTAAGTTTAATCTTCGAAACACTAATTGTTTCCACATGGAGATTCCAGCTCTACACATTCGTATTTTCTAGGGAGAAACCTAGAGGAACTGGGGCAAACAAACATGATGTTGCTGTTTGCATAGATGACATTTTATGCACTTGCCTAACGAAAACTCTTTGCTTTTCTCTAAAACCTTTTTTACTGTGATTTTCTTGGTCCATTGCATAGGAATTCCAAACCACGTTTTCCGTATATGACTGGATGAAACCAGAAATATCCGGTTGTGTTTTGCTAACTCAATGCAAAATATGTTGAAAGCCTCTGTGTTTGTGTTTTCTGGATATTATCGATGGACTTTATTGTTTTGAATATTTTTATCAGGGAACATTTAATTTTGTAACGTAGAAACACTAAAGGTTCATCATGGGGACAGCAGCTCTACACATTCGTATTTTCTAGGGAGAAAGCTAGAGGAACGGCGGCAAACAAACATGATATTTCTGTTTGTATAGATGACATTTTATGCACTTTTCTAACGAAAAGACTTTGTTTTTCTCCAAAACCATTTTTATGTGATTTTCTCTGTCCATTGCATACGAACTCCACACCAGTTGTCCGGATATGACTGGATGAAACCAGAAATATCCGGGTTTTTTTTGGCTAACTCAATCCCAGATATTGCTACAGCCTGTGTGTTTGTGTATTCCTGATTTTATCCGTGGATTTTATTGTTTTGAATGTTTTTTATCAGGGAACATTTAATTTGTGCTTGCAAACACTAATTGGCTCCGCATGCAGACACACTTTCTACGTATTCATATTTTCTAGGTAGAAAGCTAGAGGAACTGCTGCAAACAATCATGATATTTCTGTTTGTATCGATGACATTTTATGCACTTGCCTAACGAAAAGCCTTTGCTTTTCTCCAAAACCATTTTTAATCTGATTTTCTCGGTCCATTGCATATGAATTCCACACCAGTTTCTCCGGATATGACTGGATGAAACCGGAAATATCCGGTATTGTTTTGGCTAACTCAATCCCAGATATTGCTACAGCTTCTGTGTTTGTGTATTCCTGATATTATCCACGGACTTTATTATTTTGAATGTTTTTTTATCAGGGACCATTTAATTTTGTGCTTGGAATCACCAATTGGTTCCACATGGAGACACCAGCTCTACATGCTTTTATTTTCTAGGGAGAAAGCTAGAGGAACTGCGGCAAACAACATGATATTTCTGTTTGTATCGGTGGTATTTTATGCACTTGCCTAACGAAAAGACTTTGCTTTTCTCCAAAACCATTTTTAATGTGATTTTTCTCGTTCCATTGCATATGAATTTCACACGACTTTGTCCAGCTATGACTGGATGAAACTGGAAATACCTGGTTTTGTTTTGGCTAACTCAATCCGAAATATTGTGAAAGCCTCTGTGTTTGTGTTTGCGGGATATTATCAATGGACTTTCTAGTTTTGAATGTTTTTATCAGGGAACATTTAATTTTGTACCGTTGAAGACTAATTGGTTCATCATGGGAACAGGAGCTCTACACATTCGTATTTTCGGGGGAGAAAACTAGACGAACTGCGGCAAACAAACATGATATTTATGTTGGTATAGATGACATTTTATGCACTTGCCTAACGAAAATACTTTGCCTTTCTCCAAAACAATTTTTACTCTGATTTTCTCGGTCCATTGCATACGAATGCCACACCACTTTGTACGGATATGACTGGATGTAACCGGAAATATCTGCTTTTGCTTGGCTAACTCAATCCCAGATATTGCTACAGCCTCTGTGTTTGTGTTTTCTGGATATTATCAACGGACTTTATTGTTTTGAATGTTTTTTATCAGGGAACATTTAGTTTTGTGCTTGGAAACACTACTTCATTCCACATGGAGACACCATCTCTACACATTCGTATTTTCTAGGGAGAAAGCTAGAGGAACAGCGGCAAACAATCATGATATTTCTGTTTGTATCGATGGCATTTCATGCACTCATCTAAAGCAAAGACTTTGCTTTTCTCCAAACCATTTTTACTGTGATTTTCTCGGTCCACTGCATACAAATTCCACACCAGTTTGTCCGGATATGACTGGATGAAACCGGAAATATCCAGTTTTGTTTTGGATAACTCAATCCCAGATATTGCTACAGCCTTTGTGTTTGTCTCTACCTGGTATTATCCACGGACTTTATTGTTTTGAATTTTTTTAATCAGGAAACATTTAAGTTTAATCTTCGAAACACCAATTGTTTCCACATGGAGATTCCAGCTCTACACATTCATATTTTCTAGGGAGAAACCTAGAGGAACTGGGGCAAACAAACATGATGTTGCTGTTTGTATAGATGACATTTTATGCACTTGCCTAACGAAAACTCTTTGCTTTTCTCTAAAACCTTTTTTACTGTGATTTTCTTGGTCCATTGCATAGGAATTCCAAACCACGTTTTCCGTATATGACTGGATGAAACCAGAAATATCCGGTTGTGTTTTGCTAACTCAATGCAAAATATGTTGAAAGCCTCTGTGTTTGTGTTTTCTGGATATTATCGATGGACTTTATTGTTTTGAATATTTTTATCAGGGAACATTTAATTTTGTAACGTAGAAACACTAAAGGTTCATCATGGGGACAGCAGCTCTACACATTCGTATTTTCTAGGGAGAAAGCTAGAGGAACGGCGGCAAACAAACATGATATTTCTGTTTGTATAGATGACATTTTATGCACTTTTCTAACGAAAAGACTTTGTTTTTCTCCAAAACCATTTTTAATGTGATTTTCTCTGTCCATTGCATACGAATTCCACACCAGTTTGTCCGGATATGACTGGATGAAACCGGAAATATCCGGGTTTTTTTTGGCTAACTCAATCCCAGATATTGCTACAGCCTGTGTGTTTGTGTATTCCTGATTTTATCCGTGGATTTTATTGTTTTGAATGTTTTTTATCAGGGAACATTTAATTTGTGCTTGCCAACACTAATTGGCTCCGCATGCAGACACACTTTCTACGTATTCATATTTTCTAGGTAGAAAGCTAGAGGAACTGCCGCAAACAATCATGATATTTCTGTTTGTATCGATGACATTTTATGCACTTGCCTAACGAAAAGCCTTTGCTTTTCTCCAAAACCATTTTTAATCTGATTTTCTCGGTCCATTGCATATGAATTCCACACCATTTTCTCCGGATATGACTGGATGAAACCGGAAATATCCGGTATTGTTTTGGCTAACTCAATCCCAGATATTGCTACAGCTTCTGTGTTTGTGTATTCCTGATATTATCCACGGACTTTATTATTTTGAATGTTATTTTATCAGGGACCATTTAATTTTGTGCTTGGAATCACCAATTGGTTCCACATGGAGACACCAGCTCTACATGCTTTTATTTTCTAGGGAGAAAGCTAGAGGAACTGCGGCAAACAACATGATATTTCTGTTTGTATCGGTGGTATTTTATGCACTTGCCTAACGAAAAGACTTTGCTTTTCTCCAATACCATTTTTAATGTGATTTTTCTCGTTCCATTGCATATGAATTTCACACGACTTTGTCCAGCTATGACTGGATGAAACTGGAAATACCTGGTTTTGTTTTGGCTAACTCAATCCGAAATATTGTGAAAGCCTCTGTGTTTGTGTTTGCGGGATATTATCAATGGACTTTCTAGTTTTGAATGCTTTTATCAGGGAACATTTAATTTTGTACCGTTGAAGACTAATTGGTTCATCATGGGAACAGGAGCTCTACACATTCGTATTTTCGGGGGAGAAAACTAGACGAACTGCGGCAAACAAACATGATATTTATGTTGGTATAGATGACATTTTATGCACTTGCCTAACGAAAATACTTTGCCTTTCTCCAAAACAATTTTTACTCTGATTTTCTCGGTCCATTGCATACGAATGCCACACCACTTTGTACGGATATGACTGGATGTAACCGGAAATATCTGCTTTTGCTTGGCTAACTCAATCCCAGATATTGCTACAGCCTCTGTGTTTGTGTTTTCTGGATATTATCAACGGACTTTATTGTTTTGAATGTTTTTTATCAGGGAACATTTAGTTTTGTGCTTGGAAACACTACTTCATTCCACATGGAGACACCATCTCTACACATTCGTATTTTCTAGGGAGAAAGCTAGAGGAACAGCGGCAAACAATCATGATATTTCTGTTTGTATCGATGGCATTTCATGCACTCACCTAAAGCAAAGACTTTGCTTTTCTCCAAACCATTTTTACTGTGATTTTCTCGGTCCACTGCATACAAATTCCACACCAGTTTGTCCGGATATGACTGGATGAAACCGGAAATATCCAGTTTTGTTTTGGATAACTCAATCCCAGATATTGCTACAGCCTTTGTGTTTGTCTCTACCTGGTATTATTCACGGACTTTATTGTTTTGAATTTTTTTAATCAGGAAACATTTAAGTTTAATCTTCGAAACACTAATTGTTTCCACATGGAGATTCCAGCTCTACACATTCGTATTTTCTAGGGAGAAACCTAGAGGAACTGGGGCAAACAAACATGATGTTGCTGTTTGTATAGATGACATTTTATGCACTTGCCTAACGAAAACTCTTTGCTTTTCTCTAAAACCTTTTTTACTGTGATTTTCTTGGTCCATTGCATAGGAATTCCAAACCACGTTTTCCGTATATGACTGGATGAAACCAGAAATATCCGGTTGTGTTTTGCTAACTCAATGCAAAATATGTTGAAAGCCTCTGTGTTTGTGTTTTCTGGATATTATCGATGGACTTTATTGTTTTGAATATTTTTATCAGGGAACATTTAATTTTGTAATGTAGAAACACTAAAGGTTCATCATGGGGACAGCAGCTCTACACATTCGTATTTTCTAGGGAGAAAGCTAGAGGAACGGCGGCAAACAAACATGATATTTCTGTTTGTATAGATGACATTTTATGCACTTTTCTAATGAAAAGACTTTGTTTTTCTCCAAAACCATTTTTAATCTGATTTTCTCGGTCCATTGCATATGAATTCCACACCAGTTTGTCCGGATATGACTGGATGAAACCGGAAATATCCGGTATTGTTTTGGCTAACTCAATCCCAGATATTGCTACAGCTTCTGTGTTTGTGTATTCCTGATATTATCCACGGACTTTACTATTTTGAATGTTTTTTTATCAGGGAACATTTAATTTTGTGCTTGGAATCACCAATTGGTTCCACATGGAGACACCAGCTCTACATGCTTTTATTTTCTAGGGAGAAAGCTAGAGGAACTGCGGCAAACAACATGATATTTCTGTTTGTATCGGTGGTATTTTATGCACTTGCCTAACGAAAAGACTTTGCTTTTCTCCAAAACCATTTTTAATGTGATTTTTCTCGTTCCATTGCATATGAATTTCACACGACTTTGTCCAGCTATGACTGGATGAAACTGGAAATACCTGGTTTTGTTTTGGCTAACTCAATCCGAAATATTGTGAAAGCCTCTGTGTTTGTGTTTGCGGGATATTATCAATGGACTTTCTAGTTTTGAATGTTTTTATCAGGCAACATTTAATTTTGTACCGTTGAAGACTAATTGGTTCATCATGGGAACAGGAGCTCTACACATTCGTATTTTCGGGGGAGAAAACTAGACGAACTGCGGCAAACAAACATGATATTTATGTTGGTATAGATGACATTTTATGCACTTGCCTAACGAAAATACTTTGCCTTTCTCCAAAACAATTTTTACTCTGATTTTCTCGGTCCATTGCATACGAATGCCACACCACTTTGTACGGATATGACTGGATGTAACCGGAAATATCTGCTTTTGCTTGGCTAACTCAATCCCAGATATTGCTACAGCCTCTGTGTTTGTGTTTTCTGGATATTATCAACGGACTTTATTGTTTTGAATGTTTTTTATCAGGGAACATTTAGTTTTGTGCTTGGAAACACTACTTCATTCCACATGGAGACACCATCTCTACACATTCGTATTTTCTAGGGAGAAAGCTAGAGGAACAGCGGCAAACAATCATGATATTTCTGTTTGTATCGATGGCATTTCATGCACTCACCTAAAGCAAAGACTTTGCTTTTCTCCAAACCATTTTTACTGTGATTTTCTCGGTCCACTGCATACAAATTCCACACCAGTTTGTCCGGATATGACTGGATGAAACCGGAAATATCCAGTTTTGTTTTGGATAACTCAATCCCAGATATTGCTACAGCCTTTGTGTTTGTCTCTACCTGGTATTATCCACGGACTTTATTGTTTTGAATTTTTTTAATCAGGAAACATTTAAGTTTAATCTTCGAAACACTAATTGTTTCCACATGGAGATTCCAGCTCTACACATTCGTATTTTCTAGGGAGAAACCTAGAGGAACTGGGGCAAACAAACATGATGTTGCTGTTTGTATAGATGACATTTTATGCACTTGCCTAACGAAAACTCTTTGCTTTTCTCTAAAACCTTTTTTACTGTGATTTTCTTGGTCCATTGCATAGGAATTCCAAACCACGTTTTCCGTATATGACTGGATGAAACCAGAAATATCCGGTTGTGTTTTGCTAACTCAATGCAAAATATGTTGAAAGCCTCTGTGTTTGTGTTTTCTGGATATTATCGATGGACTTTATTGTTTTGAATATTTTTATCAGGGAACATTTAATTTTGTAACATAGAAACACTAAAGGTTCATCATGGGGACAGCAGCTCTACACATTCGTATTTTCTAGGGAGAAAGCTAGAGGAACGGCGGCAAACAAACATGATATTTCTGTTTGTATAGATGACATTTTATGCACTTTTCTAACGAAAAGACTTTGGTTTTCTCCAAAACCATTTTTAATGTGATTTTCTCTGTCCATTGCATACGAATTCCACACCAGTTTGTCCGGATATGACTGGATGAAACCGGAAATATCCGGGTTTTTTTTGGCTAACTCAATCCCAGATATTGCTACAGCCTGTGTGTTTGTGTATTCCTGATTTTATCCGTGGATTTTATTGTTTTGAATGTTTTTTATCAGGGAACATTTAATTTGTGCTTGCAAACACTAATTGGCTCCGCATGCAGACACACTTTCTACGTATTCATATTTTCTAGGTAGAAAGCTAGAGGAACTGCCGCAAACAATCATGATATTTCTGTTTGTATCGATGACATTTTATGCACTTGCCTAACGAAAAGCCTTTGCTTTTCTCCAAAACCATTTTTAATCTGATTTTTCTCGGTCCATTGCATATGAATTCCACACCAGTTTCTCCGGATATGACTGGATGAAACCGGAAATATCCGGTATTGTTTTGGCTAACTCAATCCCAGATATTGCTACAGCTTCTGTGTTTGTGTATTCCTGATATTATCCACGGACTTTATTATTTTGAATGTTTTTTTATCAGGGACCATTTAATTTTGTGCTTGGAATCACCAATTGGTTCCACATGGAGACACCAGCTCTACATGCTTTTATTTTCTAGGGAGAAAGCTAGAGGAACTGCGGCAAACAACATGATATTTCTGTTTGTATCGGTGGTATTTTATGCACTTGCCTAACGAAAAGACTTTGCTTTTCTCCAAAACCATTTTTAATGTGATTTTTCTCGTTCCATTGCATATGAATTTCACACGACTTTGTCCAGCTATGACTGGATGAAACTGGAAATACCTGGTTTTGTTTTGGCTAACTCAATCCGAAATATTGTGAAAGCCTCTGTGTTTGTGTTTGCGGGATATTATCAATGGACTTTCTAGTTTTGAATGTTTTTATCAGGCAACATTTAATTTTGTACCGTTGAAGACTAATTGGTTCATCATGGGAACAGGAGCTCTACACATTCGTATTTTCGGGGGAGAAAACTAGACGAACTGCGGCAAACAAACATGATATTTATGTTGGTATAGATGACATTTTATGCACTTGCCTAACGAAAATACTTTGCCTTTCTCCAAAACAATTTTTACTCTGATTTTCTCGGTCCATTGCATACGAATGCCACACCACTTTGTACGGATATGACTGGATGTAACCGGAAATATCTGCTTTTGCTTGGCTAACTCAATCCCAGATATTGCTACAGCCTCTGTGTTTGTGTTTTCTGGATATTATCAATGGACTTTATTGTTTTGAATGTTTTTTATCAGGGAACATTTAGTTTTGTGCTTGGAAACACTACTTCATTCCACATGGAGACACCATCTCTACACATTCGTATTTTCTAGGGAGAAAGCTAGAGGAACAGCGGCAAACAATCGTGATATTTCTGTTTGTATCGATGGCATTTCATGCACTCATCTAAAGCAAAGACTTTGCTTTTCTCCAAACCATTTTTACTGTGATTTTCTCGGTCCACTGCATACAAATTCCACACCAGTTTGTCCGGATATGACTGGATGAAACCGGAAATATCCAGTTTTGTTTTGGATAACTCAATCCCAGATATTGCTACAGCCTTTGTGTTTGTCTCTACCTGGTATTATCCACGGACTTTATTGTTTTGAATTTTTTTAATCAGGAAACATTTAAGTTTAATCTTCGAAACACTAATTGTTTCCACATGGAGATTCCAGCTCTACACATTCGTATTTTCTAGGGAGAAACCTAGAGGAACTGGGGCAAACAATCATGATATTTCTGTTTGTATCGATGACATTTTATGCACTTGCCTAACGAAAAGCCTTTGCTTTTCTCCAAAACCATTTTTAATCTGATTTTTCTCGGTCCATTGCATATGAATTCCACACCAGTTTCTCCGGATATGACTGGATGAAACCGGAAATATCCGGTATTGTTTTGGCTAACTCAATCCCAGATATTGCTACAGCTTCTGTGTTTGTGTATTCCTGATATTATCCACGGACTTTATTATTTTGAATGTTTTTTTATCAGGGACCATTTAATTTTGTGCTTGGAATCACCAATTGGTTCCACATGGAGACACCAGCTCTACATGCTTTTATTTTCTAGGGAGAAAGCTAGAGGAACTGCGGCAAACAACATGATATTTCTGTTTGTATCGGTGGTATTTTATGCACTTGCCTAACGAAAAGACTTTGCTTTTCTCCAAAACCATTTTTAATGTGATTTTTCTCGTTCCATTGCATATGAATTTCACACGACTTTGTCCAGCTATGACTGGATGAAACTGGAAATACCTGGTTTTGTTTTGGCTAACTCAATCCGAAATATTGTGAAAGCCTCTGTGTTTGTGTTTGCGGGATATTATCAATGGACTTTCTAGTTTTGAATGTTTTTATCAGGGAACATTTAATTTTGTACCGTTGAAGACTAATTGGTTCATCATGGGAACAGGAGCTCTACACATTCGTATTTTCGGGGGAGAAAACTAGACGAACTGCGGCAAACAAACATGATATTTATGTTGGTATAGATGACATTTTATGCACTTGCCTAACGAAAATACTTTGCCTTTCTCCAAAACAATTTTTACTCTGATTTTCTCGGTCCATTGCATACGAATGCCACACCACTTTGTACGGATATGACTGGATGTAACCGGAAATATCTGCTTTTGCTTGGCTAACTCAATCCCAGATATTGCTACAGCCTCTGTGTTTGTGTTTTCTGGATATTATCAATGGACTTTATTGTTTTGAATGTTTTTTATCAGGGAACATTTAGTTTTGTGCTTGGAAACACTACTTCATTCCACATGGAGACACCATCTCTACACATTCGTATTTTCTAGGGAGAAAGCTAGAGGAACAGCGGCAAACAATCGTGATATTTCTGTTTGTATCGATGGCATTTCATGCACTCATCTAAAGCAAAGACTTTGCTTTTCTCCAAACCATTTTTACTGTGATTTTCTCGGTCCACTGCATACAAATTCCACACCAGTTTGTCCGGATATGACTGGATGAAACCGGAAATATCCAGTTTTGTTTTGGATAACTCAATCCCAGATATTGCTACAGCCTTTGTGTTTGTCTCTACCTGGTATTATCCACGGACTTTATTGTTTTGAATTTTTTTAATCAGGAAACATTTAAGTTTAATCTTCGAAACACTAATTGTTTCCACATGGAGATTCCAGCTCTACACATTCGTATTTTCTAGGGAGAAACCTAGAGGAACTGGGGCAAACAATCATGATATTTCTGTTTGTATCGATGACATTTTATGCACTTGCCTAACGAAAAGCCTTTGCTTTTCTCCAAAACCATTTTTAATCTGATTTTCTCGGTCCATTGCATATGAATTCCACACCAGTTTCTCCGGATATGACTGGATGAAACCGGAAATATCCGGTATTGTTTTGGCTAACTCAATCCCAGATATTGCTACAGCTTCTGTGTTTGTGTATTCCTGATATTATCCACGGACTTTATTATTTTGAATGTTTTTTTATCAGGGACCATTTAATTTTGTGCTTGGAATCACCAATTGGTTCCACATGGAGACACCAGCTCTACATGCTTTTATTTTCTAGGGAGAAAGCTAGAGGAACTGCGGCAAACAACATGATATTTCTGTTTGTATCGGTGGTATTTTATGCACTTGCCTAACGAAAAGACTTTGCTTTTCTCCAAAACCATTTTTAATGTGATTTTTCTCGTTCCATTGCATATGAATTTCACACGACTTTGTCCAGCTATGACTGGATGAAACTGGAAATACCTGGTTTTGTTTTGGCTAACTCAATCCGAAATATTGTGAAAGCCTCTGTGTTTGTGTTTGCGGGATATTATCAATGGACTTTCTAGTTTTGAATGTTTTTATCAGGGAACATTTAATTTTGTACCGTTGAAGACTAATTGGTTCATCATGGGAACAGGAGCTCTACACATTCGTATTTTCGGGGGAGAAAACTAGACGAACTGCGGCAAACAAACATGATATTTATGTTGGTATAGATGACATTTTATGCACTTGCCTAACGAAAATACTTTGCCTTTCTCCAAAACAATTTTTACTCTGATTTTCTCGGTCCATTGCATACGAATGCCACACCACTTTGTACGGATATGACTGGATGTAACCGGACATATCTGCTTTTGCTTGGCTAACTCAATCCCAGATATTGCTACAGCCTCTGTGTTTGTGTTTTCTGGATATTATCAACGGACTTTATTGTTTTGAATGTTTTTTATCAGGGAACATTTAGTTTTGTGCTTGGAAACACTACTTCATTCCACATGGAGACACCATCTCTACACATTCGTATTTTCTAGGGAGAATGCTAGAGGAACAGTGGCAAACAATCGTGATATTTCTGTTTGTATCGATGGCATTTCATGCACTCACCTAAAGCAAAGACTTTGCTTTTCTCCAAACCATTTTTACTGTGATTTTCTCGGTCCACTGCATACAAATTCCACACCAGTTTGTCCGGATATGACTGGATGAAACCGGAAATATCCAGTTTTGTTTTGGATAACTCAATCCCAGATATTGCTACAGCCTTTGTGTTTGTCTCTACCTGGTATTATCCACGGACTTTATTGTTTTGAATTTTTTTAATCAGGAAACATTTAAGTTTAATCTTCGAAACACTAATTGTTTCCACATGGAGATTCCAGCTCTACACATTCGTATTTTCTAGGGAGAAACCTAGAGGAACTGGGGCAAACAAACATGATGTTGCTGTTTGCATAGATGACATTTTATGCACTTGCCTAACGAAAACTCTTTGCTTTTCTCTAAAACCTTTTTTACTGTGATTTTCTTGGTCCATTGCATAGGAATTCCAAACCACGTTTTCCGTATATGACTGGATGAAACCAGAAATATCCGGTTGTGTTTTGCTAACTCAATGCAAAATATGTTGAAAGCCTCTGTGTTTGTGTTTTCTGGATATTATCGATGGACTTTATTGTTTTGAATATTTTTATCAGGGAACATTTAATTTTGTAACGTAGAAACACTAAAGGTTCATCATGGGGACAGCAGCTCTACACATTCGTATTTTCTAGGGAGAAAGCTAGAGGAACGGCGGCAAACAAACATGATATTTCTGTTTGTATAGATGACATTTTATGCACTTTTCTAACGAAAAGACTTTGGTTTTCTCCAAAACCATTTTTAATGTGATTTTCTCTGTCCATTGCATACGAACTCCACACCAGTTTGTCCTCATATGACTGGATGAAACCAGAAATATCCGGGTTTTTTTTGGCTAACTCAATCCCAGATATTGCTACAGCCTGTGTGTTTGTGTATTCCTGATTTTATCCGTGGATTTTATTGTTTTGAATGTTTTTTATCAGGGAACATTTAATTTGTGCTTGCAAACACTAATTGGCTCCGCATGCAGACACACTTTCTACGTATTCATATTTTCTAGGTAGAAAGCTAGAGGAACTGCTGCAAACAATCATGATATTTCTGTTTGTATCGATGACATTTTATGCACTTGCCTAACGAAAAGCCTTTGCTTTTCTCCAAAACCATTTTTAATCTGATTTTCTCGGTCCATTGCATATGAATTCCACACCAGTTTCTCCGGATATGACTGGATGAAACCGGAAATATCCGGTATTGTTTTGGCTAACTCAATCCCAGATATTGCTACAGCTTCTGTGTTTGTGTATTCCTGATATTATCCACGGACTTTATTATTTTGAATGTTTTTTTATCAGGGACCATTTAATTTTGTGCTTGGAATCACCAATTGGTTCCACATGGAGACACCAGCTCTACATGCTTTTATTTTCTAGGGAGAAAGCTAGAGGAACTGCGGCAAACAACATGATATTTCTGTTTGTATCGGTGGTATTTTATGCACTTGCCTAACGAAAAGACTTTGCTTTTCTCCAAAACCATTTTTAATGTGATTTTTCTCGTTCCATTGCATATGAATTTCACACGACTTTGTCCAGCTATGACTGGATGAAACTGGAAATACCTGGTTTTGTTTTGGCTAACTCAATCCGAAATATTGTGAAAGCCTCTGTGTTTGTGTTTGCGGGATATTATCAATGGACTTTCTAGTTTTGAATGTTTTTATCAGGGAACATTTAATTTTGTACCGTTGAAGACTAATTGGTTCATCATGGGAACAGGAGCTCTACACATTCGTATTTTCGGGGGAGAAAACTAGACGAACTGCGGCAAACAAACATGATATTTATGTTGGTATAGATGACATTTTATGCACTTGCCTAACGAAAATACTTTGCCTTTCTCCAAAACAATTTTTACTCTGATTTTCTCGGTCCATTGCATACGAATGCCACACCACTTTGTACGGATATGACTGGATGTAACCGGAAATATCTGCTTTTGCTTGGCTAACTCAATCCCAGATATTGCTACAGCCTCTGTGTTTGTGTTTTCTGGATATTATCAACAGACTTTATTGTTTTGAATGTTTTTTATCAGGGAACATTTAGTTTTGTGCTTGGAAACACTACTTCATTCCACATGGAGACACCATCTCTACACATTCGTATTTTCTAGGGAGAAAGCTAGAGGAACAGCGGCAAACAATCGTGATATTTCTGTTTGTATCGATGGCATTTCATGCACTCATCTAAAGCAAAGACTTTGCTTTTCTCCAAACCATTTTTACTGTGATTTTCTCGGTCCACTGCATACAAATTCCACACCAGTTTGTCCGGATATGACTGGATGAAACCGGAAATATCCAGTTTTGTTTTGGATAACTCAATCCCAGATATTGCTACAGCCTTTGTGTTTGTCTCTACCTGGTATTATCCACGGACTTTATTGTTTTGAATTTTTTTAATCAGGAAACATTTAAGTTTAATCTTCGAAACACTAATTGTTTCCACATGGAGATTCCAGCTCTACACATTCGTATTTTCTAGGGAGAAACCTAGAGGAACTGGGGCAAACAAACATGATGTTGCTGTTTGTATAGATGACATTTTATGCACTTGCCTAACGAAAACTCTTTGCTTTTCTCTAAAACCTTTTTTACTGTGATTTTCTTGGTCCATTGCATAGGAATTCCAAACCACGTTTTCCGTATATGACTGGATGAAACCAGAAATATCCGGTTGTGTTTTGCTAACTCAATGCAAAATATGTTGAAAGCCTCTGTGTTTGTGTTTTCTGGATATTATCGATGGACTTTATTGTTTTGAATATTTTTATCAGGGAACATTTAATTTTGTAACGTAGAAACACTAAAGGTTCATCATGGGGACAGCAGCTCTACACATTCGTATTTTCTAGGGAGAAAGCTAGAGGAACGGCGGCAAACAAACATGATATTTCTGTTTGTATAGATGACATTTTATGCACTTTTCTAACGAAAAGACTTTGTTTTTCTCCAAAACCATTTTTAATGTGATTTTCTCTGTCCATTGCATACGAACTCCACACCAGTTTGTCCGGATATGACTGGATGAAACCAGAAATATCCGGGTTTTTTTTGGCTAACTCAATCCCAGATATTGCTACAGCCTGTGTGTTTGTGTATTCCTGATTTTATCCGTGGATTTTATTGTTTTGAATGTTTTTTATCAGGGAACATTTAATTTGTGCTTGCAAACACTAATTGGCTCCGCATGCAGACACACTTTCTACGTATTCATATTTTCTAGGTAGAAAGCTAGAGGAACTGCCACAAACAATCATGATATTTCTGTTTGTATCGATGACATTTTATGCACTTGCCTAACGAAAAGCCTTTGCTTTTCTCCAAAACCATTTTTAATCTGATTTTCTCGGTCCATTGCATATGAATTCCACACCAGTTTCTCCGGATATGACTGGATGAAACCGGAAATATCCGGTATTGTTTTGGCTAACTCAATCCCAGATATTGCTACAGCTTCTGTGTTTGTGTATTCCTGATATTATCCACGGACTTTATTATTTTGAATGTTTTTTTATCAGGGACCATTTAATTTTGTGCTTGGAATCACCAATTGGTTCCACATGGAGACACCAGCTCTACATGCTTTTATTTTCTAGGGAGAAAGCTAGAGGAACTGCGGCAAACAACATGATATTTCTGTTTGTATCGGTGGTATTTTATGCACTTGCCTAACGAAAAGACTTTGCTTTTCTCCAAAACCATTTTTAATGTGATTTTTCTCGTTCCATTGCATATGAATTTCACACGACTTTGTCCAGCTATGACTGGATGAAACTGGAAATACCTGGTTTTGTTTTGGCTAACTCAATCCGAAATATTGTGAAAGCCTCTGTGTTTGTGTTTGCGGGATATTATCAATGGACTTTCTAGTTTTGAATGTTTTTATCAGGGAACATTTAATTTTGTACCGTTGAAGACTAATTGGTTCATCATGGGAACAGGAGCTCTACACATTCGTATTTTCGGGGGAGAAAACTAGACGAACTGCGGCAAACAAACATGATATTTATGTTGGTATAGATGACATTTTATGCACTTGCCTAACGAAAATACTTTGCCTTTCTCCAAAACAATTTTTACTCTGATTTTCTCGGTCCATTGCATACGAATGCCACACCACTTTGTACGGATATGACTGGATGTAACCGGAAATATCTGCTTTTGCTTGGCTAACTCAATCCCAGATATTGCTACAGCCACTGTGTTTGTGTTTTCTGGATATTATCAACGGACTTTATTGTTTTGAATGTTTTTTATCAGGGAACATTTAGTTTTGTGCTTGGAAACACTACTTCATTCCACATGGAGACACCATCTCTACACATTCGTATTTTCTAGGGAGAAAGCTAGAGGAACAGCGGCAAACAATCATGATATTTCTGTTTGTATCTATGGCATTTCATGCACTCATCTAAAGCAAAGACTTTGCTTTTCTCCAAACCATTTTTACTGTGATTTTCTCGGTCCACTGCATACAAATTCCACACCAGTTTGTCCGGATATGACTGGATGAAACCGGAAATATCCAGTTTTGTTTTGGATAACTCAATCCCAGATATTGCTACAGCCTTTGTGTTTGTCTCTACCTGGTATTATCCACGGACTTTATTGTTTTGAATTTTTTTAATCAGGAAACATTTAAGTTTAATCTTCGAAACACTAATTGTTTCCACATGGAGATTCCAGCTCTACACATTCGTATTTTCTAGGGAGAAACCTAGAGGAACTGGGGCAAACAAACATGATGTTGCTGTTTGCATAGATGACATTTTATGCACTTGCCTAACGAAAACTCTTTGCTTTTCTCTAAAACCTTTTTTACTGTGATTTTCTTGGTCCATTGCATAGGAATTCCAAACCACGTTTTCCGTATATGACTGGATGAAACCAGAAATATCCGGTTGTGTTTTGCTAACTCAATGCAAAATATGTTGAAAGCCTCTGTGTTTGTGTTTTCTGGATATTATCGATGGACTTTATTGTTTTGAATATTTTTATCAGGGAACATTTAATTTTGTAACGTAGAAACACTAAAGGTTCATCATGGGGACAGCAGCTCTACACATTCGTATTTTCTAGGGAGAAAGCTAGAGGAACGGCGGCAAACAAACATGATATTTCTGTTTGTATAGATGACATTTTATGCACTTTTCTAACGAAAAGACTTTGTTTTTCTCCAAAACCATTTTTAATGTGATTTTCTCTGTCCATTGCATACGAACTCCACACCAGTTTGTCCGGATATGACTGGATGAAACCGGAAATATCCGGGTTTTTTTTGGCTAACTCAATCCCAGATATTGCTACAGCCTGTGTGTTTGTGTATTCCTGATTTTATCCGTGGATTTTATTGTTTTGAATGTTTTTTATCAGGGAACATTTAATTTGTGCTTGCAAACACTAATTGGCTCCGCATGCAGACACACTTTCCATGTATTCATATTTTCTAGGTAGAAAGCTAGAGGAACTGCCGCAAACAATCATGATATTTCTGTTTGTATCGATGACATTTTATGCACTTGCCTAACGAAAAGCCTTTGCTTTTCTCCAAAACCATTTTTAATCTGATTTTCTCGGTCCATTGCATATGAATTCCACACCAGTTTGTCCGGATATGACTGGATGAAACCGGAAATATCCGGTATTGTTTTGGCTAACTCAATCCCAGATATTGCTACAGCTTCTGTGTTTGTGTATTCCTGATATTATCCACGGACTTTATTATTTTGAATGTTTTTTTATCAGGGACCATTTAATTTTGTGCTTGGAATCACCAATTGGTTCCACATGGAGACACCAGCTCTACATGCTTTTATTTTCTAGGGAGAAAGCTAGAGGAACTGCGGCAAACAACATGATATTTCTGTTTGTATCGGTGGTATTTTATGCACTTGCCTAACGAAAAGACTTTGCTTTTCTCCAAAACCATTTTTAATGTGATTTTTCTCGTTCCATTGCATATGAATTTCACACGACTTTGTCCAGCTATGACTGGATGAAACTGGAAATACCTGGTTTTGTTTTGGCTAACTCAATCCGAAATATTGTGAAAGCCTCTGTGTTTGTGTTTGCGGGATATTATCAATGGACTTTCTAGTTTTGAATGTTTTTATCAGGGAACATTTAATTTTGTACCGTTGAAGACTAATTGGTTCATCATGGGAACAGGAGCTCTACACATTCGTATTTTCGGGGGAGAAAACTAGACGAACTGCGGCAAACAAACATGATATTTATGTTGGTATAGATGACATTTTATGCACTTGCCTAACGAAAATACTTTGCCTTTCTCCAAAACAATTTTTACTCTGATTTTCTCGGTCCATTGCATACGAATGCCACACCACTTTGTACGGATATGACTGGATGTAACCGGAAATATCTGCTTTTGCTTGGCTAACTCAATCCCAGATATTGCTACAGCCACTGTGTTTGTGTTTTCTGGATATTATCAACGGACTTTATTGTTTTGAATGTTTTTTATCAGGGAACATTTAGTTTTGTGCTTGGAAACACTACTTCATTCCACATGGAGACACCATCTCTACACATTCGTATTTTCTAGGGAGAAAGCTAGAGGAACAGCGGCAAACAATCGTGATATTTCTGTTTGTATCGATGGCATTTCATGCACTCATCTAAAGCAAAGACTTTGCTTTTCTCCAAACCATTTTTACTGTGATTTTCTCGGTCCACTGCATACAAATTCCACACCAGTTTGTCCGGATATGACTGGATGAAACCGGAAATATCCAGTTTTGTTTTGGATAACTCAATCCCAGATATTGCTACAGCCTTTGTGTTTGTCTCTACCTGGTATTATCCACGGACTTTATTGTTTTGAATTTTTTTAATCAGGAAACATTTAAGTTTAATCTTCGAAACACTAATTGTTTCCACATGGAGATTCCAGCTCTACACATTCGTATTTTCTAGGGAGAAACCTAGAGGAACTGGGGCAAACAAACATGATGTTGCTGTTTGTATAGATGACATTTTATGCACTTGCCTAACGAAAACTCTTTGCTTTTCTCTAAAACCTTTTTTACTGTGATTTTCTTGGTCCATTGCATAGGAATTCCAAACCACGTTTTCCGTATATGACTGGATGAAACCAGAAAAATCCGGTTGTGTTTTGCAAACTCAATGCAAAATATGTTGAAAGCCTCTGTGTTTGTGTTTTCTGGATATTATCGATGGACTTTATTGTTTTGAATATTTTTATCAGGGAACATTTAATTTTGTAACGTAGAAACACTAAAGGTTCATCATGGGGACAGCAGCTCTACACATTCGTATTTTCTAGGGAGAAAGCTAGAGGAACGGCGGCAAACAAACATGATATTTCTGTTTGTATAGATGACATTTTATGCACTTTTCTAACGAAAAGACTTTGTTTTTCTCCAAAACCATTTTTAATGTGATTTTCTCTGTCCATTGCATACGAATTCCACACCAGTTTGTCCGGATATGACTGGATGAAACCGGAAATATCCGGGTTTTTTTTGGCTAACTCAATCCCAGATATTGCTACAGCCTGTGTGTTTGTGTATTCCTGATTTTATCCGTGGATTTTATTGTTTTGAATGTTTTTTATCAGGGAACATTTAATTTGTGCTTGCAAACACTAATTGGCTCCGCATGCAGACACACTTTCCATGTATTCATATTTTCTAGGTAGAAAGCTAGAGGAACTGCCGCAAACAATCATGATATTTCTGTTTGTATCGATGACATTTTATGCACTTGCCTAACGAAAAGCCTTTGCTTTTCTCCAAAACCATTTTTAATCTGATTTTCTCGGTCCATTGCATATGAATTCCACACCAGTTTCTCCGGATATGACTGGATGAAACCGGAAATATCCGGTATTGTTTTGGCTAACTCAATCCCAGATATTGCTACAGCTTCTGTGTTTGTGTATTCCTGATATTATCCACGGACTTTATTATTTTGAATGTTTTTTTATCAGGGAACATTTAATTTTGTGCTTGGAATCACCAATTGGTTCCACATGGAGACACCAGCTCTACATGCTTTTATTTTCTAGGGAGAAAGCTAGAGGAACTGCGGCAAACAACATGATATTTCTGTTTGTATCGGTGGTATTTTATGCACTTGCCTAACGAAAAGACTTTGCTTTTCTCCAAAACCATTTTTAATGTGATTTTTCTCGTTCCATTGCATATGAATTTCACACGACTTTGTCCAGCTATGACTGGATGAAACTGGAAATACCTGGTTTTGTTTTGGCTAACTCAATCCGAAATATTGTGAAAGCCTCTGTGTTTGTGTTTGCGGGATATTATCAATGGACTTTCTAGTTTTGAATGTTTTTATCAGGGAACATTTAATTTTGTACCGTTGAAGACTAATTGGTTCATCATGGGAACAGGAGCTCTACACATTCGTATTTTCGGGGGAGAAAACTAGACGAACTGCGGCAAACAAACATGATATTTATGTTGGTATAGATGACATTTTATGCACTTGCCTAACGAAAATACTTTGCCTTTCTCCAAAACAATTTTTACTCTGATTTTCTCGGTCCATTGCATACGAATGCCACACCACTTTGTACGGATATGACTGGATGTAACCGGAAATATCTGCTTTTGCTTGGCTAACTCAATCCCAGATATTGCTACAGCCACTGTGTTTGTGTTTTCTGGATATTATCAACGGACTTTATTGTTTTGAATGTTTTTTATCAGGGAACATTTAGTTTTGTGCTTGGAAACACTACTTCATTCCACATGGAGACACCATCTCTACACATTCGTATTTTCTAGGGAGAAAGCTAGAGGAACAGCGGCAAACAATCGTGATATTTCTGTTTGTATCGATGGCATTTCATGCACTCATCTAAAGCAAAGACTTTGCTTTTCTCCAAACCATTTTTACTGTGATTTTCTCGGTCCACTGCATACAAATTCCACACCAGTTTGTCCGGATATGACTGGATGAAACCGGAAATATCCAGTTTTGTTTTGGATAACTCAATCCCAGATATTGCTACAGCCTTTGTGTTTGTCTCTACCTGGTATTATCCACGGACTTTATTGTTTTGAATTTTTTTAATCAGGAAACATTTAAGTTTAATCTTCGAAACACTAATTGTTTCCACATGGAGATTCCAGCTCTACACATTCGTATTTTCTAGGGAGAAACCTAGAGGAACTGGGGCAAACAAACATGATGTTGCTGTTTGTATAGATGACATTTTATGCACTTGCCTAACGAAAACTCTTTGCTTTTCTCTAAAACCTTTTTTACTGTGATTTTCTTGGTCCATTGCATAGGAATTCCAAACCACGTTTTCCGTATATGACTGGATGAAACCAGAAATATCCGGTTGTGTTTTGCTAACTCAATGCAAAATATGTTGAAAGCCTCTGTGTTTGTGTTTTCTGGATATTATCGATGGACTTTATTGTTTTGAATATTTTTATCAGGGAACATTTAATTTTGTAACGTAGAAACACTAAAGGTTCATCATGGGGACAGCAGCTCTACACATTCGTATTTTCTAGGGAGAAAGCTAGAGGAACGGCGGCAAACAAACATGATATTTCTGTTTGTATAGATGACATTTTATGCACTTTTCTAACGAAAAGACTTTGTTTTTCTCCAAAACCATTTTTAATGTGATTTTCTCTGTCCATTGCATACGAACTCCACACCAGTTTGTCCGGATATGACTGGATGAAACCGGAAATATCCGGGTTTTTTTTGGCTAACTCAATCCCAGATATTGCTACAGCCTGTGTGTTTGTGTATTCCTGATTTTATCCGTGGATTTTATTGTTTTGAATGTTTTTTATCAGGGAACATTTAATTTGTGCTTGCAAACACTAATTGGCTCCGCATGCAGACACACTTTCCATGTATTCATATTTTCTAGGTAGAAAGCTAGAGGAACTGCCGCAAACAATCATGATATTTCTGTTTGTATCGATGACATTTTATGCACTTGCCTAACGAAAAGCCTTTGCTTTTCTCCAAAACCATTTTTAATCTGATTTTCTCGGTCCATTGCATATGAATTCCACACCAGTTTCTCCGGATATGACTGGATGAAACCGGAAATATCCGGTATTGTTTTGGCTAACTCAATCCCAGATATTGCTACAGCTTCTGTGTTTGTGTATTCCTGATATTATCCACGGACTTTATTATTTTGAATGTTTTTTTATCAGGGACCATTTAATTTTGTGCTTGGAATCACCAATTGGTTCCACATGGAGACACCAGCTCTACATGCTTTTATTTTCTAGGGAGAAAGCTAGAGGAACTGCGGCAAACAACATGATATTTCTGTTTGTATCGGTGGTATTTTATGCACTTGCCTAACGAAAAGACTTTGCTTTTCTCCAAAACCATTTTTAATGTGATTTTTCTCGTTCCATTGCATATGAATTTCACACGACTTTGTCCAGCTATGACTGGATGAAACTGGAAATACCTGGTTTTGTTTTGGCTAACTCAATCCGAAATATTGTGAAAGCCTCTGTGTTTGTGTTTGCGGGATATTATCAATGGACTTTCTAGTTTTGAATGTTTTTATCAGGGAACATTTAATTTTGTACCGTTGAAGACTAATTGGTTCATCATGGGAACAGGAGCTCTACACATTCGTATTTTCGGGGGAGAAAACTAGACGAACTGCGGCAAACAAACATGATATTTATGTTGGTATAGATGACATTTTATGCACTTGCCTAACGAAAATACTTTGCCTTTCTCCAAAACAATTTTTACTCTGATTTTCTCGGTCCATTGCATACGAATGCCACACCACTTTGTACGGATATGACTGGATGTAACCGGAAATATCTGCTTTTGCTTGGCTAACTCAATCCCAGATATTGCTACAGCCTCTGTGTTTGTGTTTTCTGGATATTATCAACAGACTTTATTGTTTTGAATGTTTTTTATCAGGGAACATTTAGTTTTGTGCTTGGAAACACTACTTCATTCCACATGGAGACACCATCTCTACACATTCGTATTTTCTAGGGAGAAAGCTAGAGGAACAGCGGCAAACAATCGTGATATTTCTGTTTGTATCGATGGCATTTCATGCACTCATCTAAAGCAAAGACTTTGCTTTTCTCCAAACCATTTTTACTGTGATTTTCTCGGTCCACTGCATACAAATTCCACACCAGTTTGTCCGGATATGACTGGATGAAACCGGAAATATCCAGTTTTGTTTTGGATAACTCAATCCCAGATATTGCTACAGCCTTTGTGTTTGTCTCTACCTGGTATTATCCACGGACTTTATTGTTTTGAATTTTTTTAATCAGGAAACATTTAAGTTTAATCTTCGAAACACTAATTGTTTCCACATGGAGATTCCAGCTCTACACATTCGTATATTCTAGGGAGAAACCTAGAGGAACTGGGGCAAACAAACATGATGTTGCTGTTTGTATAGATGACATTTTATGCACTTGCCTAACGAAAACTCTTTGTTTTTCTCTAAAACCTTTTTTACTGTGATTTTCTTGGTCCATTGCATAGGAATTCCAAACCACGTTTTCCGTATATGACTGGATGAAACCAGAAATATCCGGTTGTGTTTTGCTAACTCAATGCAAAATATGTTGAAAGCCTCTGTGTTTGTGTTTTCTGGATATTATCGATGGACTTTATTGTTTTGAATATTTTTATCAGGGAACATTTAATTTTGTAACGTAGAAACACTAAAGGTTCATCATGGGGACAGCAGCTCTACACATTCGTATTTTCTAGGGAGAAAGCTAGAGGAACGGCGGCAAACAAACATGATATTTCTGTTTGTATAGATGACATTTTATGCACTTTTCTAACGAAAAGACTTTGTTTTTCTCCAAAACCATTTTTAATGTGATTTTCTCTGTCCATTGCATACGAATTCCACACCAGTTTGTCCGGATATGACTGGATGAAACCGGAAATATCCGGGTTTTTTTTGGCTAACTCAATCCCAGATATTGCTACAGCCTGTGTGTTTGTGTATTCCTGATTTTATCCGTGGATTTTATTGTTTTGAATGTTTTTTATCAGGGAACATTTAATTTGTGCTTGCAAACACTAATTGGCTCCGCATGCAGACACACTTTCCATGTATTCATATTTTCTAGGTAGAAAGCTAGAGGAACTGCCGCAAACAATCATGATATTTCTGTTTGTATCGATGACATTTTATGCACTTGCCTAACGAAAAGCCTTTGCTTTTCTCCAAAACCATTTTTAATCTGATTTTCTCGGTCCATTGCATATGAATTCCACACCAGTTTGTCCGGATATGACTGGATGAAACCGGAAATATCCGGTATTGTTTTGGCTAACTCAATCCCAGATATTGCTACAGCTTCTGTGTTTGTGTATTCCTGATATTATCCACGGACTTTATTATTTTGAATGTTTTTTTATCAGGGAACATTTAATTTTGTGCTTGGAATCACCAATTGGTTCCACATGGAGACACCAGCTCTACATGCTTTTATTTTCTAGGGAGAAAGCTAGAGGAACTGCGGCAAACAACATGATATTTCTGTTTGTATCGGTGGTATTTTATGCACTTGCCTAACGAAAAGACTTTGCTTTTCTCCAAAACCATTTTTAATGTGATTTTTCTCGTTCCATTGCATATGAATTTCACACGACTTTGTCCAGCTATGACTGGATGAAACTGGAAATACCTGGTTTTGTTTTGGCTAACTCAATCCGAAATATTGTGAAAGCCTCTGTGTTTGTGTTTGCGGGATATTATCAATGGACTTTCTAGTTTTGAATGTTTTTATCAGGGAACATTTAATTTTGTACCGTTGAAGACTAATTGGTTCATCATGGGAACAGGAGCTCTACACATTCGTATTTTCGGGGGAGAAAACTAGACGAACTGTGGCAAACAAACATGATATTTATGTTGGTATAGATGACATTTTATGCACTTGCCTAACGAAAATACTTTGCCTTTCTCCAAAACAATTTTTACTCTGATTTTCTCGGTCCATTGCATACGAATGCCACACCACTTTGTACGGATATGACTGGATGTAACCGGAAATATCTGCTTTTGCTTGGCTAACTCAATCCCAGATATTGCTACAGCCTCTGTGTTTGTGTTTTCTGGATATTATCAACGGACTTTATTGTTTTGAATGTTTTTTATCAGGGAACATTTAGTTTTGTGCTTGGAAACACTACTTCATTCCACATGGAGACACCATCTCTACACATTCGTATTTTCTAGGGAGAAAGCTAGAGGAACAGCGGCAAACAATCGTGATATTTCTGTTTGTATCGATGGCATTTCATGCACTCATCTAAAGCAAAGACTTTGCTTTTCTCCAAACCATTTTTACTGTGATTTTCTCGGTCCACTGCATACAAATTCCACACCAGTTTGTCCGGATATGACTGGATGAAACCGGAAATATCCAGTTTTGTTTTGGATAACTCAATCCCAGATATTGCTACAGCCTTTGTGTTTGTCTCTACCTGGTATTATCCACGGACTTTATTGTTTTGAATTTTTTTAATCAGGAAACATTTAAGTTTAATCTTCGAAACACTAATTGTTTCCACATGGAGATTCCAGCTCTACACATTCGTATTTTCTAGGGAGAAACCTAGAGGAACTGGGGCAAACAAACATGATGTTGCTGTTTGTATAGATGACATTTTATGCACTTGCCTAACGAAAACTCTTTGCTTTTCTCTAAAACCTTTTTTACTGTGATTTTCTTGGTCCATTGCATAGGAATTCCAAACCACGTTTTCCGTATATGACTGGATGAAACCAGAAATATCCGGTTGTGTTTTGCTAACTCAATGCAAAATATGTTGAAAGCCTCTGTGTTTGTGTTTTCTGGATATTATCGATGGACTTTATTGTTTTGAATATTTTTATCAGGGAACATTTAATTTTGTAACGTAGAAACACTAAAGGTTCATCATGGGGACAGCAGCTCTACACATTCGTATTTTCTAGGGAGAAAGCTAGAGGAACGGCGGCAAACAAACATGATATTTCTGTTTGTATAGATGACATTTTATGCACTTTTCTAACGAAAAGACTTTGTTTTTCTCCAAAACCATTTTTAATGTGATTTTCTCTGTCCATTGCATACGAATTCCACACCAGTTTGTCCGGATATGACTGGATGAAACCGGAAATATCCGGGTTTTTTTTGGCTAACTCAGTCCCAGATATTGCTACAGCCTGTGTGTTTGTGTATTCCTGATTTTACCCGTGGATTTTATTGTTTTGAATGTTTTTTATCAGGGAACATTTAATTTGTGCTTGCAAACACTAATTGGCTCCGCATGCAGACACACTTTCTACGTATTCATATTTTCTAGGTAGAAAGCTAGAGGAACTGCCGCAAACAATCATGATATTTCTGTTTGTATCGATGACATTTTATGCACTTGCCTAACGAAAAGCCTTTGCTTTTCTCCAAAACCATTTTTAATCTGATTTTCTCGGTCCATTGCATATGAATTCCACACCAGTTTGTCCGGATATGACTGGATGAAACCGGAAATATCCGGTATTGTTTTGGCTAACTCAATCCCAGATATTGCTACAGCTTCTGTGTTTGTGTATTCCTGATATTATCCACGGACTTTATTATTTTGAATGTTTTTTTATCAGGGAACATTTAATTTTGTGCTTGGAATCACCAATTGGTTCCACATGGAGACACCAGCTCTACATGCTTTTATTTTCTAGGGAGAAAGCTAGAGGAACTGCGGCAAACAACATGATATTTCTGTTTGTATCGGTGGTATTTTATGCACTTGCCTAACGAAAAGACTTTGCTTTTCTCCAAAACCATTTTTAATGTGATTTTTCTCGTTCCATTGCATATGAATTTCACACGACTTTGTCCAGCTATGACTGGATGAAACTGGAAATACCTGGTTTTTTTTGGCTAACTCAATCCGAAATATTGTGAAAGCCTCTGTGTTTGTGTTTGCGGGATATTATCAATGGACTTTCTAGTTTTGAATGTTTTTATCAGGGAACATTTAATTTTGTACCGTTGAAGACTAATTGGTTCATCATGGGAACAGGAGCTCTACACATTCGTATTTTCGGGGGAGAAAACTAGACGAACTGTGGCAAACAAACATGATATTTATGTTGGTATAGATGACATTTTATGCACTTGCCTAACGAAAATACTTTGCCTTTCTCCAAAACAATTTTTACTCTGATTTTCTCGGTCCATTGCATACGAATGCCACACCACTTTGTACGGATATGACTGGATGTAACCGGAAATATCTGCTTTTGCTTGGCTAACTCAATCCCAGATATTGCTACAGCCTCTGTGTTTGTGTTTTCTGGATATTATCAACGGACTTTATTGTTTTGAATGTTTTTTATCAGGGAACATTTAGTTTTGTGCTTGGAAACACTACTTCATTCCACATGGAGACACCATCTCTACACATTCGTATTTTCTAGGGAGAAAGCTAGAGGAACAGCGGCAAACAATCGTGATATTTCTGTTTGTATCGATGGCATTTCATGCACTCATCTAAAGCAAAGACTTTGCTTTTCTCCAAACCATTTTTACTGTGATTTTCTCGGTCCACTGCATACAAATTCCACACCAGTTTGTCCGGATATGACTGGATGAAACCGGAAATATCCAGTTTTGTTTTGGATAACTCAATCCCAGATATTGCTACAGCCTTTGTGTTTGTCTCTACCTGGTATTATCCACGGACTTTATTGTTTTGAATTTTTTTAATCAGGAAACATTTAAGTTTAATCTTCGAAACACTAATTGTTTCCACATGGAGATTCCAGCTCTACACATTCGTATTTTCTAGGGAGAAACCTAGAGGAACTGGGGCAAACAAACATGATGTTGCTGTTTGTATAGATGACATTTTATGCACTTGCCTAACGAAAACTCTTTGCTTTTCTCTAAAACCTTTTTTACTGTGATTTTCTTGGTCCATTGCATAGGAATTCCAAACCACGTTTTCCGTATATGACTGGATGAAACCAGAAATATCCGGTTGTGTTTTGCTAACTCAATGCAAAATATGTTGAAAGCCTCTGTGTTTGTGTTTTCTGGATATTATCGATGGACTTTATTGTTTTGAATATTTTTATCAGGGAACATTTAATTTTGTAACGTAGAAACACTAAAGGTTCATCATGGGGACAGCAGCTCTACACATTCGTATTTTCTAGGGAGAAAGCTAGAGGAATGGCGGCAAACAAACATGATATTTCTGTTTGTATAGATGACATTTTATGCACTTTTCTAACGAAAAGACTTTGTTTTTCTCCAAAACCATTTTTAATGTGATTTTCTCTGTCCATTGCATACGAATTCCACACCAGTTTGTCCGGATATGACTGGATGAAACCGGAAATATCCGGGTTTTTTTTGGCTAACTCAGTCCCAGATATTGCTACAGCCTGTGTGTTTGTGTATTCCTGATTTTATCCGTGGATTTTATTGTTTTGAATGTTTTTTATCAGGGAACATTTAATTTGTGCTTGCAAACACTAATTGGCTCCGCATGCAGACACACTTTCTACGTATTCATATTTTCTAGGTAGAAAGCTAGAGGAACTGCCGCAAACAATCATGATATTTCTGTTTGTATCGATGACATTTTATGCACTTGCCTAACGAAAAGCCTTTGCTTTTCTCCAAAACCATTTTTAATCTGATTTTCTCGGTCCATTGCATATGAATTCCACACCAGTTTCTCCGGATATGACTGGATGAAACCGGAAATATCCGGTATTGTTTTGGCTAACTCAATCCCAGATATTGCTACAGCTTTTGTGTTTGTGTATTCCTGATATTATCCACGGACTTTATTATTTTGAATGTTTTTTTTATCAGGGAACATTTAATATTTTGCTTGGAATCACCAATTGGTTCCACATGGAGACACCAGCTCTACATGCTTTTATTTTCTAGGGAGAAAGCTAGAGGAACTGCGGCAAACAACATGATATTTCTGTTTGTATCGGTGGTATTTTATGCACTTGCCTAACGAAAAGACTTTGCTTTTCTCCAAAACCATTTTTAATGTGATTTTTCTCGTTCCATTGCATATGAATTTCACACGACTTTGTCCAGCTATGACTGGATGAAACTGGAAATACCTGGTTTTGTTTTGGCTAACTCAATCCGAAATATTGTGAAAGCCTCTGTGTTTGTGTTTGCGGGATATTATCAATGGACTTTCTAGTTTTGAATGTTTTTATCAGGGAACATTTAATTTTGTACCGTTGAAGACTAATTGGTTCATCATGGGAACAGGAGCTCTACACATTCGTATTTTCGGGGGAGAAAACTAGACGAACTGCGGCAAACAAACATGATATTTATGTTGGTATAGATGACATTTTATGCACTTGCCTAACGAAAATACTTTGCCTTTCTCCAAAACAATTTTTACTCTGATTTTCTCGGTCCATTGCATACGAATGCCACACCACTTTGTACGGATATGACTGGATGTAACCGGAAATATCTGCTTTTGCTTGGCTAACTCAATCCCAGATATTGCTACAGCCACTGTGTTTGTGTTTTCTGGATATTATCAACGGACTTTATTGTTTTGAATGTTTTTTATCAGGGAACATTTAGTTTTGTGCTTGGAAACACTACTTCATTCCACATGGAGACACCATCTCTACACATTCGTATTTTCTAGGGAGAAAGCTAGAGGAACAGCGGCAAACAATCGTGATATTTCTGTTTGTATCGATGGCATTTCATGCACTCATCTAAAGCAAAGACTTTGCTTTTCTCCAAACCATTTTTACTGTGATTTTCTCGGTCCACTGCATACAAATTCCACACCAGTTTGTCCGGATATGACTGGATGAAACCGGAAATATCCAGTTTTGTTTTGGATAACTCAATCCCAGATATTGCTACAGCCTTTGTGTTTGTCTCTACCTGGTATTATCCACGGACTTTATTGTTTTGAATTTTTTTAATCAGGAAACATTTAAGTTTAATCTTCGAAACACTAATTGTTTCCACATGGAGATTCCAGCTCTACACATTCGTATTTTCTAGGGAGAAACCTAGAGGAACTGGGGCAAACAAACATGATGTTGCTGTTTGTATAGATGACATTTTATGCACTTGCCTAACGAAAACTCTTTGCTTTTCTCTAAAACCTTTTTTACTGTGATTTTCTTGGTCCATTGCATAGGAATTCCAAACCACGTTTTCCGTATATGACTGGATGAAACCAGAAATATCCGGTTGTGTTTTGCTAACTCAATGCAAAATATGTTGAAAGCCTCTGTGTTTGTGTTTTCTGGATATTATCGATGGACTTTATTGTTTTGAATATTTTTATCAGGGAACATTTAATTTTGTAACGTAGAAACACTAAAGGTTCATCATGGGGACAGCAGCTCTACACATTCGTATTTTCTAGGGAGAAAGCTAGAGGAACGGCGGCAAACAAACATGATATTTCTGTTTGTATAGATGACATTTTATGCACTTTTCTAACGAAAAGACTTTGTTTTTCTCCAAAACCATTTTTAATGTGATTTTCTCTGTCCATTGCATACGAATTCCACACCAGTTTGTCCGGATATGACTGGATGAAACCGGAAATATCCGGGTTTTTTTTGGCTAACTCAATCCCAGATATTGCTACAGCCTGTGTGTTTGTGTATTCCTGATTTTATCCGTGGATTTTATTGTTTTGAATGTTTTTTATCAGGGAACATTTAATTTGTGCTTGCAAACACTAATTGGCTCCGCATGCAGACACACTTTCTACGTATTCATATTTTCTAGGTAGAAAGCTAGAGGAACTGCCGCAAACAATCATGATATTTCTGTTTGTATCGATGACATTTTATGCACTTGCCTAACGAAAAGCCTTTGCTTTTCTCCAAAACCATTTTTAATCTGATTTTCTCGGTCCATTGCATATGAATTCCACACCAGTTTCTCCGGATATGACTGGATGAAACCGGAAATATCCGGTATTGTTTTGGCTAACTCAATCCCAGATATTGCTACAGCTTCTGTGTTTGTGTATTCCTGATATTATCCACGGACTTTATTATTTTGAATGTTTTTTTATCAGGGACCATTTAATTTTGTGCTTGGAATCACCAATTGGTTCCACATGGAGACACCAGCTCTACATGCTTTTATTTTCTAGGGAGAAAGCTAGAGGAACTGCGGCAAACAACATGATATTTCTGTTTGTATCGGTGGTATTTTATGCACTTGCCTAACGAAACGACTTTGCTTTTCTCCAAAACCATTTTTAATGTGATTTTTCTCGTTCCATTGCATATGAATTTCACACGACTTTGTCCAGCTATGACTGGATGAAACTGGAAATACCTGGTTTTGTTTTGGCTAACTCAATCCGAAATATTGTGAAAGCCTCTGTGTTTGTGTTTGCGGGATATTATCAATGGACTTTCTAGTTTTGAATGTTTTTATCAGGGAACATTTAATTTTGTACCGTTGAAGACTAATTGGTTCATCATGGGAACAAGGGCTCTACACATTCGTATTTTCGGGGGAGAAAACTAGACGAACTGTGGCAAACAAACATGATATTTATGTTGGTATAGATGACATTTTATGCACTTGCCTAACGAAAATACTTTGCCTTTCTCCAAAACAATTTTTACTCTGATTTTCTCGGTCCATTGCATACGAATGCCACACCACTTTGTACGGATATGACTGGATGTAACCGGAAATATCTGCTTTTGCTTGGCTAACTCAATCCCAGATATTGCTACAGCCTCTGTGTTTGTGTTTTCTGGATATTATCAACGGACTTTATTGTTTTGAATGTTTTTTATCAGGGAACATTTAGTTTTGTGCTTGGAAACACTACTTCATTCCACATGGAGACACCATCTCTACACATTCGTATTTTCTAGGGAGAAAGCTAGAGGAACAGCGGCAAACAATCGTGATATTTCTGTTTGTATCGATGGCATTTCATGCACTCATCTAAAGCAAAGACTTTGCTTTTCTCCAAACCATTTTTACTGTGATTTTCTCGGTCCACTGCATACAAATTCCACACCAGTTTGTCCGGATATGACTGGATGAAACCGGAAATATCCAGTTTTGTTTTGGATAACTCAATCCCAGATATTGCTACAGCCTTTGTGTTTGTCTCTACCTGGTATTATCCACGGACTTTATTGTTTTGAATTTTTTTAATCAGGAAACATTTAAGTTTAATCTTCGAAACACTAATTGTTTCCACATGGAGATTCCAGCTCTACACATTCGTATTTTCTAGGGAGAAACCTAGAGGAACTGGGGCAAACAAACATGATGTTGCTGTTTGTATAGATGACATTTTATGCACTTGCCTAACGAAAACTCTTTGCTTTTCTCTAAAACCTTTTTTACTGTGATTTTCTTGGTCCATTGCATAGGAATTCCAAACCACGTTTTCCGTATATGACTGGATGAAACCAGAAATATCCGGTTGTGTTTTGCTAACTCAATGCAAAATATGTTGAAAGCCTCTGTGTTTGTGTTTTCTGGATATTATCGATGGACTTTATTGTTTTGAATATTTTTATCAGGGAACATTTAATTTTGTAACGTAGAAACACTAAAGGTTCATCATGGGGACAGCAGCTCTACACATTCGTATTTTCTAGGGAGAAAGCTAGAGGAATGGCGGCAAACAAACATGATATTTCTGTTTGTATAGATGACATTTTATGCACTTTTCTAACGAAAAGACTTTGTTTTTCTCCAAAACCATTTTTAATGTGATTTTCTCTGTCCATTGCATACGAATTCCACACCAGTTTGTCCGGATATGACTGGATGAAACCGGAAATATCCGGGTTGTTTTTGGCTAACTCAGTCCCAGATATTGCTACAGCCTGTGTGTTTGTGTATTCCTGATTTTATCCGTGGATTTTATTGTTTTGAATGTTTTTTATCAGGGAACATTTAATTTGTGCTTGCAAACACTAATTGGCTCCGCATGCAGACACACTTTCTACGTATTCATATTTTCTAGGTAGAAAGCTAGAGGAACTGCCGCAAACAATCATGATATTTCTGTTTGTATCGATGACATTTTATGCACTTGCCTAACGAAAAGCCTTTGCTTTTCTCCAAAACCATTTTTAATCTGATTTTCTCGGTCCATTGCATATGAATTCCACACCAGTTTCTCCGGATATGACTGGATGAAACCGGAAATATCCGGTATTGTTTTGGCTAACTCAATCCCAGATATTGCTACAGCTTCTGTGTTTGTGTATTCCTGATATTATCCACGGACTTTATTATTTTGAATGTTTTTTTATCAGGGAACATTTAATTTTGTGCTTGGAATCACCAATTGGTTCCACATGGAGACACCAGCTCTACATGCTTTTATTTTCTAGGGAGAAAGCTAGAGGAACTGCGGCAAACAACATGATATTTCTGTTTGTATCGGTGGTATTTTATGCACTTGCCTAACGAAAAGACTTTGCTTTTCTCCAAAACCATTTTTAATGTGATTTTTCTCGTTCCATTGCATATGAATTTCACACGACTTTGTCCAGCTATGACTGGATGAAACTGGAAATACCTGGTTTTGTTTTGGCTAACTCAATCCGAAATATTGTGAAAGCCTCTGTGTTTGTGTTTGCGGGATATTATCAATGGACTTTCTAGTTTTGAATGTTTTTATCAGGGAACATTTAATTTTGTACCGTTGAAGACTAATTGGTTCATCATGGGAACAGGAGCTCTACACATTCGTATTTTCGGGGGAGAAAACTAGACGAACTGTGGCAAACAAACATGATATTTATGTTGGTATAGATGACATTTTATGCACTTGCCTAACGAAAATACTTTGCCTTTCTCCAAAACAATTTTTACTCTGATTTTCTCGGTCCATTGCATACGAATGCCACACCACTTTGTACGGATATGACTGGATGTAACCGGAAATATCTGCTTTTGCTTGGCTAACTCAATCCCAGATATTGCTACAGCCTCTGTGTTTGTGTTTTCTGGATATTATCAACGGACTTTATTGTTTTGAATGTTTTTTATCAGGGAACATTTAGTTTTGTGCTTGGAAACACTACTTCATTCCACATGGAGACACCATCTCTACACATTCGTATTTTCTAGGGAGAAAGCTAGAGGAACAGCGGCAAACAATCGTGATATTTCTGTTTGTATCGATGGCATTTCATGCACTCATCTAAAGCAAAGACTTTGCTTTTCTCCAAACCATTTTTACTGTGATTTTCTCGGTCCACTGCATACAAATTCCACACCAGTTTGTCCGGATATGACTGGATGAAACCGGAAATATCCAGTTTTGTTTTGGATAACTCAATCCCAGATATTGCTACAGCCTTTGTGTTTGTCTCTACCTGGTATTATCCACGGACTTTATTGTTTTGAATTTTTTTAATCAGGAAACATTTAAGTTTAATCTTCGAAACACTAATTGTTTCCACATGGAGATTCCAGCTCTACACATTCGTATTTTCTAGGGAGAAACCTAGAGGAACTGGGGCAAACAAACATGATGTTGCTGTTTGCATAGATGACATTTTATGCACTTGCCTAACGAAAACTCTTTGCTTTTCTCTAAAACCTTTTTTACTGTGATTTTCTTGGTCCATTGCATAGGAATTCCAAACCACGTTTTCCGTATATGACTGGATGAAACCAGAAATATCCGGTTGTGTTTTGCTAACTCAATGCAAAATATGTTGAAAGCCTCTGTGTTTGTGTTTTCTGGATATTATCGATGGACTTTATTGTTTTGAATATTTTTATCAGGGAACATTTAATTTTGTAACGTAGAAACACTAAAGGTTCATCATGGGGACAGCAGCTCTACACATTCGTATTTTCTAGGGAGAAAGCTAGAGGAACGGCGGCAAACAAACATGATATTTCTGTTTGTATAGATGACATTTTATGCACTTTTCTAACGAAAAGACTTTGTTTTTCTCCAAAACCATTTTTAATGTGATTTTCTCTGTCCATTGCATACGAATTCCACACCAGTTTGTCCGGATATGACTGGATGAAACCGGAAATATCCGGGTTTTTTTGGCTAACTCAATCCCAGATATTGCTACAGCCTGTGTGTTTGTGTATTCCTGATTTTATCCGTGGATTTTATTGTTTTGAATGTTTTTTATCAGGGAACATTTAATTTGTGCTTGCAAACACTAATTGGCTCCGCATGCAGACACACTTTCTACGTATTCATATTTTCTAGGTAGAAAGCTAGAGGAACTGCCGCAAACAATCATGATATTTCTGTTTGTATCGATGACATTTTATGCACTTGCCTAACGAAAAGCCTTTGCTTTTCTCCAAAACCATTTTTAATCTGATTTTCTCGGTCCATTGCATATGAATTCCACACCAGTTTCTCCGGATATGACTGGATGAAACCGGAAATATCCGGTATTGTTTTGGCTAACTCAATCCCAGATATTGCTACAGCTTCTGTGTTTGTGTATTCCTGATATTATCCACGGACTTTATTATTTTGAATGTTTTTTTATCAGGGAACATTTAATTTTGTGCTTGGAATCACCAATTGGTTCCACATGGAGACACCAGCTCTACATGCTTTTATTTTCTAGGGAGAAAGCTAGAGGAACTGCGGCAAACAACATGATATTTCTGTTTGTATCGGTGGTATTTTATGCACTTGCCTAACGAAAAGACTTTGCTTTTCTCCAAAACCATTTTTAATGTGATTTTTCTCGTTCCATTGCATATGAATTTCACACGACTTTGTCCAGCTATGACTGGATGAAACTGGAAATACCTGGTTTTGTTTTGGCTAACTCAATCCGAAATATTGTGAAAGCCTCTGTGTTTGTGTTTGCGGGATATTATCAATGGACTTTCTAGTTTTGAATGTTTTTATCAGGGAACATTTAATTTTGTACCGTTGAAGACTAATTGGTTCATCATGGGAACAGGAGCTCTACACATTCGTATTTTCGGGGGAGAAAACTAGACGAACTGCGGCAAACAAACATGATATTTATGTTGGTATAGATGACATTTTATGCACTTGCCTAACGAAAATACTTTGCCTTTCTCCAAAACAATTTTTACTCTGATTTTCTCGGTCCATTGCATACGAATGCCACACCACTTTGTACGGATATGACTGGATGTAACCGGAAATATCTGCTTTTGCTTGGCTAACTCAATCCCAGATATTGCTACAGCCTCTGTGTTTGTGTTTTCTGGATATTATCAACGGACTTTATTGTTTTGAATGTTTTTTATCAGGGAACATTTAGTTTTGTGCTTGGAAACACTACTTCATTCCACATGGAGACACCATCTCTACACATTCGTATTTTCTAGGGAGAAAGCTAGAGGAACAGCGGCAAACAATCGTGATATTTCTGTTTGTATCGATGGCATTTCATGCACTCATCTAAAGCAAAGACTTTGCTTTTCTCCAAACCATTTTTACTGTGATTTTCTCGGTCCACTGCATACAAATTCCACACCAGTTTGTCCGGATATGACTGGATGAAACCGGAAATATCCAGTTTTGTTTTGGATAACTCAATCCCAGATATTGCTACAGCCTTTGTGTTTGTCTCTACCTGGTATTATCCACGGACTTTATTGTTTTGAATTTTTTTAATCAGGAAACATTTAAGTTTAATCTTCGAAACACTAATTGTTTCCACATGGAGATTCCAGCTCTACACATTCGTATTTTCTAGGGAGAAACCTAGAGGAACTGGGGCAAACAAACATGATGTTGCTGTTTGCATAGATGACATTTTATGCACTTGCCTAACGAAAACTCTTTGCTTTTCTCTAAAACCTTTTTTACTGTGATTTTCTTGGTCCATTGCATAGGAATTCCAAACCACGTTTTCCGTATATGACTGGATGAAACCAGAAATATCCGGTTGTGTTTTGCTAACTCAATGCAAAATATGTTGAAAGCCTCTGTGTTTGTGTTTTCTGGATATTATCGATGGACTTTATTGTTTTGAATATTTTTATCAGGGAACATTTAATTTTGTAACGTAGAAACACTAAAGGTTCATCATGGGGACAGCAGCTCTACACATTCGTATTTTCTAGGGAGAAAGCTAGAGGAACGGCGGCAAACAAACATGATATTTCTGTTTGTATAGATGACATTTTATGCACTTTTCTAACGAAAAGACTTTGTTTTTCTCCAAAACCATTTTTAATGTGATTTTCTCTGTCCATTGCATACGAATTCCACACCAGTTTGTCCGGATATGACTGGATGAAACCGGAAATATCCGGGTTTTTTTGGCTAACTCAATCCCAGATATTGCTACAGCCTGTGTGTTTGTGTATTCCTGATTTTATCCGTGGATTTTATTGTTTTGAATGTTTTTTATCAGGGAACATTTAATTTGTGCTTGCAAACACTAATTGGCTCCGCATGCAGACACACTTTCTACGTATTCATATTTTCTAGGTAGAAAGCTAGAGGAACTGCCGCAAACAATCATGATATTTCTGTTTGTATCGATGACATTTTATGCACTTGCCTAACGAAAAGCCTTTGCTTTTCTCCAAAACCATTTTTAATCTGATTTTCTCGGTCCATTGCATATGAATTCCACACCAGTTTCTCCGGATATGACTGGATGAAACCGGAAATATCCGGTATTGTTTTGGCTAACTCAATCCCAGATATTGCTACAGCTTCTGTGTTTGTGTATTCCTGATATTATCCACGGACTTTATTATTTTGAATGTTTTTTTATCAGGGAACATTTAATTTTGTGCTTGGAATCACCAATTGGTTCCACATGGAGACACCAGCTCTACATGCTTTTATTTTCTAGGGAGAAAGCTAGAGGAACTGCGGCAAACAACATGATATTTCTGTTTGTATCGGTGGTATTTTATGCACTTGCCTAACGAAAAGACTTTGCTTTTCTCCAAAACCATTTTTAATGTGATTTTTCTCGTTCCATTGCATATGAATTTCACACGACTTTGTCCAGCTATGACTGGATGAAACTGGAAATACCTGGTTTTGTTTTGGCTAACTCAATCCGAAATATTGTGAAAGCCTCTGTGTTTGTGTTTGCGGGATATTATCAATGGACTTTCTAGTTTTGAATGTTTTTATCAGGGAACATTTAATTTTGTACCGTTGAAGACTAATTGGTTCATCATGGGAACAGGAGCTCTACACATTCGTATTTTCGGGGGAGAAAACTAGACGAACTGCGGCAAACAAACATGATATTTATGTTGGTATAGATGACATTTTATGCACTTGCCTAACGAAAATACTTTGCCTTTCTCCAAAACAATTTTTACTCTGATTTTCTCGGTCCATTGCATACGAATGCCACACCACTTTGTACGGATATGACTGGATGTAACCGGAAATATCTGCTTTTGCTTGGCTAACTCAATCCCAGATATTGCTACAGCCTCTGTGTTTGTGTTTTCTGGATATTATCAACGGACTTTATTGTTTTGAATGTTTTTTATCAGGGAACATTTAGTTTTGTGCTTGGAAACACTACTTCATTCCACATGGAGACACCATCTCTACACATTCGTATTTTCTAGGGAGAAAGCTAGAGGAACAGCGGCAAACAATCGTGATATTTCTGTTTGTATCGATGGCATTTCATGCACTCATCTAAAGCAAAGACTTTGCTTTTCTCCAAACCATTTTTACTGTGATTTTCTCGGTCCACTGCATACAAATTCCACACCAGTTTGTCCGGATATGACTGGATGAAACCGGAAATATCCAGTTTTGTTTTGGATAACTCAATCCCAGATATTGCTACAGCCTTTGTGTTTGTCTCTACCTGGTATTATCCACGGACTTTATTGTTTTGAATTTTTTTAATCAGGAAACATTTAAGTTTAATCTTCGAAACACTAATTGTTTCCACATGGAGATTCCAGCTCTACACATTCGTATTTTCTAGGGAGAAACCTAGAGGAACTGGGGCAAACAAACATGATGTTGCTGTTTGCATAGATGACATTTTATGCACTTGCCTAACGAAAACTCTTTGCTTTTCTCTAAAACCTTTTTTACTGTGATTTTCTTGGTCCATTGCATAGGAATTCCAAACCACGTTTTCCGTATATGACTGGATGAAACCAGAAATATCCGGTTGTGTTTTGCTAACTCAATGCAAAATATGTTGAAAGCCTCTGTGTTTGTGTTTTCTGGATATTATCGATGGACTTTATTGTTTTGAATATTTTTATCAGGGAACATTTAATTTTGTAACGTAGAAACACTAAAGGTTCATCATGGGGACAGCAGCTCTACACATTCGTATTTTCTAGGGAGAAAGCTAGAGGAACGGCGGCAAACAAACATGATATTTCTGTTTGTATAGATGACATTTTATGCACTTTTCTAACGAAAAGACTTTGTTTTTCTCCAAAACCATTTTTAATGTGATTTTCTCTGTCCATTGCATACGAATTCCACACCAGTTTGTCCGGATATGACTGGATGAAACCGGAAATATCCGGGTTTTTTTGGCTAACTCAATCCCAGATATTGCTACAGCCTGTGTGTTTGTGTATTCCTGATTTTATCCGTGGATTTTATTGTTTTGAATGTTTTTTATCAGGGAACATTTAATTTGTGCTTGCAAACACTAATTGGCTCCGCATGCAGACACACTTTCTACGTATTCATATTTTCTAGGTAGAAAGCTAGAGGAACTGCCGCAAACAATCATGATATTTCTGTTTGTATCGATGACATTTTATGCACTTGCCTAACGAAAAGCCTTTGCTTTTCTCCAAAACCATTTTTAATCTGATTTTCTCGGTCCATTGCATATGAATTCCACACCAGTTTCTCCGGATATGACTGGATGAAACCGGAAATATCCGGTATTGTTTTGGCTAACTCAATCCCAGATATTGCTACAGCTTCTGTGTTTGTGTATTCCTGATATTATCCACGGACTTTATTATTTTGAATGTTTTTTTATCAGGGAACATTTAATTTTGTGCTTGGAATCACCAATTGGTTCCACATGGAGACACCAGCTCTACATGCTTTTATTTTCTAGGGAGAAAGCTAGAGGAACTGCGGCAAACAACATGATATTTCTGTTTGTATCGGTGGTATTTTATGCACTTGCCTAACGAAAAGACTTTGCTTTTCTCCAAAACCATTTTTAATGTGATTTTTCTCGTTCCATTGCATATGAATTTCACACGACTTTGTCCAGCTATGACTGGATGAAACTGGAAATACCTGGTTTTGTTTTGGCTAACTCAATCCGAAATATTGTGAAAGCCTCTGTGTTTGTGTTTGCGGGATATTATCAATGGACTTTCTAGTTTTGAATGTTTTTATCAGGGAACATTTAATTTTGTACCGTTGAAGACTAATTGGTTCATCATGGGAACAGGAGCTCTACACATTCGTATTTTCGGGGGAGAAAACTAGACGAACTGCGGCAAACAAACATGATATTTATGTTGGTATAGATGACATTTTATGCACTTGCCTAACGAAAATACTTTGCCTTTCTCCAAAACAATTTTTACTCTGATTTTCTCGGTCCATTGCATACGAATGCCACACCACTTTGTACGGATATGACTGGATGTAACCGGAAATATCTGCTTTTGCTTGGCTAACTCAATCCCAGATATTGCTACAGCCACTGTGTTTGTGTTTTCTGGATATTATCAACGGACTTTATTGTTTTGAATGTTTTTTATCAGGGAACATTTAGTTTTGTGCTTGGAAACACTACTTCATTCCACATGGAGACACCATCTCTACACATTCGTATTTTCTAGGGAGAAAGCTAGAGGAACAGCGGCAAACAATCATGATATTTCTGTTTGTATCGATGGCATTTCATGCACTCATCTAAAGCAAAGACTTTGCTTTTCTCCAAACCATTTTTACTGTGATTTTCTCGGTCCACTGCATACAAATTCCACACCAGTTTGTCCGGATATGACTGGATGAAACCGGAAATATCCAGTTTTGTTTTGGATAACTCAATCCCAGATATTGCTACAGCCTTTGTGTTTGTCTCTACCTGGTATTATCCACGGACTTTATTGTTTTGAATTTTTTTAATCAGGAAACATTTAAGTTTAATCTTCGAAACACTAATTGTTTCCACATGGAGATTCCAGCTCTACACATTCGTATTTTCTAGGGAGAAACCTAGAGGAACTGGGGCAAACAAACATGATGTTGCTGTTTGCATAGATGACATTTTATGCACTTGCCTAACGAAAACTCTTTGCTTTTCTCTAAAACCTTTTTTACTGTGATTTTCTTGGTCCATTGCATAGGAATTCCAAACCACGTTTTCCGTATATGACTGGATGAAACCAGAAATATCCGGTTGTGTTTTGCTAACTCAATGCAAAATATGTTGAAAGCCTCTGTGTTTGTGTTTTCTGGATATTATCGATGGACTTTATTGTTTTGAATATTTTTATCAGGGAACATTTAATTTTGTAACGTAGAAACACTAAAGGTTCATCATGGGGACAGCAGCTCTACACATTCGTATTTTCTAGGGAGAAAGCTAGAGGAACGGCGGCAAACAAACATGATATTTCTGTTTGTATAGATGACATTTTATGCACTTTTCTAACGAAAAGACTTTGTTTTTCTCCAAAACCATTTTTAATGTGATTTTCTCTGTCCATTGCATACGAATTCCACACCAGTTTGTCCGGATATGACTGGATGAAACCGGAAATATCCGGGTTTTTTTGGCTAACTCAATCCCAGATATTGCTACAGCCTGTGTGTTTGTGTATTCCTGATTTTATCCGTGGATTTTATTGTTTTGAATGTTTTTTATCAGGGAACATTTAATTTGTGCTTGCAAACACTAATTGGCTCCGCATGCAGACACACTTTCTACGTATTCATATTTTCTAGGTAGAAAGCTAGAGGAACTGCCGCAAACAATCATGATATTTCTGTTTGTATCGATGACATTTTATGCACTTGCCTAACGAAAAGCCTTTGCTTTTCTCCAAAACCATTTTTAATCTGATTTTCTCGGTCCATTGCATATGAATTCCACACCAGTTTCTCCGGATATGACTGGATGAAACCGGAAATATCCGGTATTGTTTTGGCTAACTCAATCCCAGATATTGCTACAGCTTCTGTGTTTGTGTATTCCTGATATTATCCACGGACTTTATTATTTTGAATGTTTTTTTATCAGGGAACATTTAATTTTGTGCTTGGAATCACCAATTGGTTCCACATGGAGACACCAGCTCTACATGCTTTTATTTTCTAGGGAGAAAGCTAGAGGAACTGCGGCAAACAACATGATATTTCTGTTTGTATCGGTGGTATTTTATGCACTTGCCTAACGAAAAGACTTTGCTTTTCTCCAAAACCATTTTTAATGTGATTTTTCTCGTTCCATTGCATATGAATTTCACACGACTTTGTCCAGCTATGACTGGATGAAACTGGAAATACCTGGTTTTGTTTTGGCTAACTCAATCCGAAATATTGTGAAAGCCTCTGTGTTTGTGTTTGCGGGATATTATCAATGGACTTTCTAGTTTTGAATGTTTTTATCAGGGAACATTTAATTTTGTACCGTTGAAGACTAATTGGTTCATCATGGGAACAGGAGCTCTACACATTCGTATTTTCGGGGGAGAAAACTAGACGAACTGCGGCAAACAAACATGATATTTATGTTGGTATAGATGACATTTTATGCACTTGCCTAACGAAAATACTTTGCCTTTCTCCAAAACAATTTTTACTCTGATTTTCTCGGTCCATTGCATACGAATGCCACACCACTTTGTACGGATATGACTGGATGTAACCGGACATATCTGCTTTTGCTTGGCTAACTCAATCCCAGATATTGCTACAGCCTCTGTGTTTGTGTTTTCTGGATATTATCAACGGACTTTATTGTTTTGAATGTTTTTTATCAGGGAACATTTAGTTTTGTGCTTGGAAACACTACTTCATTCCACATGGAGACACCATCTCTACACATTCGTATTTTCTAGGGAGAAAGCTAGAGGAACAGCGGCAAACAATCATGATATTTCTGTTTGTATCGATGGCATTTCATGCACTCATCTAAAGCAAAGACTTTGCTTTTCTCCAAACCATTTTTACTGTGATTTTCTCGGTCCACTGCATACAAATTCCACACCAGTTTGTCCGGATATGACTGGATGAAACCGGAAATATCCAGTTTTGTTTTGGATAACTCAATCCCAGATATTGCTACAGCCTTTGTGTTTGTCTCTACCTGGTATTATCCACGGACTTTATTGTTTTGAATTTTTTTAATCAGGAAACATTTAAGTTTAATCTTCGAAACACTAATTGTTTCCACATGGAGATTCCAGCTCTACACATTCGTATTTTCTAGGGAGAAACCTAGAGGAACTGGGGCAAACAAACATGATGTTGCTGTTTGCATAGATGACATTTTATGCACTTGCCTAACGAAAACTCTTTGCTTTTCTCTAAAACCTTTTTTACTGTGATTTTCTTGGTCCATTGCATAGGAATTCCAAACCACGTTTTCCGTATATGACTGGATGAAACCAGAAATATCCGGTTGTGTTTTGCTAACTCAATGCAAAATATGTTGAAAGCCTCTGTGTTTGTGTTTTCTGGATATTATCGATGGACTTTATTGTTTTGAATATTTTTATCAGGGAACATTTAATTTTGTAACGTAGAAACACTAAAGGTTCATCATGGGGACAGCAGCTCTACACATTCGTATTTTCTAGGGAGAAAGCTAGAGGAACGGCGGCAAACAAACATGATATTTCTGTTTGTATAGATGACATTTTATGCACTTTTCTAACGAAAAGACTTTGTTTTTCTCCAAAACCATTTTTAATGTGATTTTCTCTGTCCATTGCATACGAATTCCACACCAGTTTGTCCGGATATGACTGGATGAAACCGGAAATATCCGGGTTTTTTTGGCTAACTCAATCCCAGATATTGCTACAGCCTGTGTGTTTGTGTATTCCTGATTTTATCCGTGGATTTTATTGTTTTGAATGTTTTTTATCAGGGAACATTTAATTTGTGCTTGCAAACACTAATTGGCTCCGCATGCAGACACACTTTCTACGTATTCATATTTTCTAGGTAGAAAGCTAGAGGAACTGCCGCAAACAATCATGATATTTCTGTTTGTATCGATGACATTTTATGCACTTGCCTAACGAAAAGCCTTTGCTTTTCTCCAAAACCATTTTTAATCTGATTTTCTCGGTCCATTGCATATGAATTCCACACCAGTTTCTCCGGATATGACTGGATGAAACCGGAAATATCCGGTATTGTTTTGGCTAACTCAATCCCAGATATTGCTACAGCTTCTGTGTTTGTGTATTCCTGATATTATCCACGGACTTTATTATTTTGAATGTTTTTTTATCAGGGAACATTTAATTTTGTGCTTGGAATCACCAATTGGTTCCACATGGAGACACCAGCTCTACATGCTTTTATTTTCTAGGGAGAAAGCTAGAGGAACTGCGGCAAACAACATGATATTTCTGTTTGTATCGGTGGTATTTTATGCACTTGCCTAACGAAAAGACTTTGCTTTTCTCCAAAACCATTTTTAATGTGATTTTTCTCGTTCCATTGCATATGAATTTCACACGACTTTGTCCAGCTATGACTGGATGAAACTGGAAATACCTGGTTTTGTTTTGGCTAACTCAATCCGAAATATTGTGAAAGCCTCTGTGTTTGTGTTTGCGGGATATTATCAATGGACTTTCTAGTTTTGAATGTTTTTATCAGGGAACATTTAATTTTGTACCGTTGAAGACTAATTGGTTCATCATGGGAACAGGAGCTCTACACATTCGTATTTTCGGGGGAGAAAACTAGACGAACTGCGGCAAACAAACATGATATTTATGTTGGTATAGATGACATTTTATGCACTTGCCTAACGAAAATACTTTGCCTTTCTCCAAAACAATTTTTACTCTGATTTTCTCGGTCCATTGCATACGAATGCCACACCACTTTGTACGGATATGACTGGATGTAACCGGAAATATCTGCTTTTGCTTGGCTAACTCAATCCCAGATATTGCTACAGCCACTGTGTTTGTGTTTTCTGGATATTATCAACGGACTTTATTGTTTTGAATGTTTTTTATCAGGGAACATTTAGTTTTGTGCTTGGAAACACTACTTCATTCCACATGGAGACACCATCTCTACACATTCGTATTTTCTAGGGAGAAAGCTAGAGGAACAGCGGCAAACAATCGTGATATTTCTGTTTGTATCGATGGCATTTCATGCACTCATCTAAAGCAAAGACTTTGCTTTTCTCCAAACCATTTTTACTGTGATTTTCTCGGTCCACTGCATACAAATTCCACACCAGTTTGTCCGGATATGACTGGATGAAACCGGAAATATCCAGTTTTGTTTTGGATAACTCAATCCCAGATATTGCTACAGCCTTTGTGTTTGTCTCTACCTGGTATTATCCACGGACTTTATTGTTTTGAATTTTTTTAATCAGGAAACATTTAAGTTTAATCTTCGAAACACTAATTGTTTCCACATGGAGATTCCAGCTCTACACATTCGTATTTTCTAGGGAGAAACCTAGAGGAACTGGGGCAAACAAACATGATGTTGCTGTTTGCATAGATGACATTTTATGCACTTGCCTAACGAAAACTCTTTGTTTTTCTCTAAAACCTTTTTTACTGTGATTTTCTTGGTCCATTGCATAGGAATTCCAAACCACGTTTTCCGTATATGACTGGATGAAACCAGAAATATCCGGTTGTGTTTTGCTAACTCAATGCAAAATATGTTGAAAGCCTCTGTGTTTGTGTTTTCTGGATATTATCGATGGACTTTATTGTTTTGAATATTTTTATCAGGGAACATTTAATTTTGTAACGTAGAAACACTAAAGGTTCATCATGGGGACAGCAGCTCTACACATTCGTATTTTCTAGGGAGAAAGCTAGAGGAACGGCGGCAAACAAACATGATATTTCTGTTTGTATAGATGACATTTTATGCACTTTTCTAACGAAAAGACTTTGTTTTTCTCCAAAACCATTTTTAATGTGATTTTCTCTGTCCATTGCATACGAATTCCACACCAGTTTGTCCGGATATGACTGGATGAAACCGGAAATATCCGGGTTTTTTTTTTGGCTAACTCAATCCCAGATATTGCTACAGCCTGTGTGTTTGTGTATTCCTGATTTTATCCGTGGATTTTATTGTTTTGAATGTTTTTTATCAGGGAACATTTAATTTGTGCTTGCAAACACTAATTGGCTCCGCATGCAGACACACTTTCTACGTATTCATATTTTCTAGGTAGAAAGCTAGAGGAACTGCCGCAAACAATCATGATATTTCTGTTTGTATCGATGACATTTTATGCACTTGCCTAACGAAAAGCCTTTGCTTTTCTCCAAAACCATTTTTAATCTGATTTTCTCGGTCCATTGCATATGAATTCCACACCAGTTTCTCCGGATATGACTGGATGAAACCGGAAATATCCGGTATTGTTTTGGCTAACTCAATCCCAGATATTGCTACAGCTTCTGTGTTTGTGTATTCCTGATATTATCCACGGACTTTATTATTTTGAATGTTTTTTTATCAGGGACCATTTAATTTTGTGCTTGGAATCACCAATTGGTTCCACATGGAGACACCAGCTCTACATGCTTTTATTTTCTAGGGAGAAAGCTAGAGGAACTGCGGCAAACAACATGATATTTCTGTTTGTATCGGTGGTATTTTATGCACTTGCCTAACGAAAAGACTTTGCTTTTCTCCAAAACCATTTTTAATGTGATTTTTCTCGTTCCATTGCATATGAATTTCACACGACTTTGTCCAGCTATGACTGGATGAAACTGGAAATACCTGGTTTTGTTTTGGCTAACTCAATCCGAAATATTGTGAAAGCCTCTGTGTTTGTGTTTGCGGGATATTATCAATGGACTTTCTAGTTTTGAATGTTTTTATCAGGGAACATTTAATTTTGTACCGTTGAAGACTAATTGGTTCATCATGGGAACAGGAGCTCTACACATTCGTATTTTCGGGGGAGAAAACTAGACGAACTGCGGCAAACAAACATGATATTTATGTTGGTATAGATGACATTTTATGCACTTGCCTAACGAAAATACTTTGCCTTTCTCCAAAACAATTTTTACTCTGATTTTCTCGGTCCATTGCATACGAATGCCACACCACTTTGTACGGATATGACTGGATGTAACCGGACATATCTGCTTTTGCTTGGCTAACTCAATCCCAGATATTGCTACAGCCTCTGTGTTTGTGTTTTCTGGATATTATCAACGGACTTTATTGTTTTGAATGTTTTTTATCAGGGAACATTTAGTTTTGTGCTTGGAAACACTACTTCATTCCACATGGAGACACCATCTCTACACATTCGTATTTTCTAGGGAGAAAGCTAGAGGAACAGCGGCAAACAATCGTGATATTTCTGTTTGTATCGATGGCATTTCATGCACTCATCTAAAGCAAAGACTTTGCTTTTCTCCAAACCATTTTTACTGTGATTTTCTCGGTCCACTGCATACAAATTCCACACCAGTTTGTCCGGATATGACTGGATGAAACCGGAAATATCCAGTTTTGTTTTGGATAACTCAATCCCAGATATTGCTACAGCCTTTGTGTTTGTCTCTACCTGGTATTATCCACGGACTTTATTGTTTTGAATTTTTTTAATCAGGAAACATTTAAGTTTAATCTTCGAAACACTAATTGTTTCCACATGGAGATTCCAGCTCTACACATTCGTATTTTCTAGGGAGAAACCTAGAGGAACTGGGGCAAACAAACATGATGTTGCTGTTTGTATAGATGACATTTTATGCACTTGCCTAACGAAAACTCTTTGCTTTTCTCTAAAACCTTTTTTACTGTGATTTTCTTGGTCCATTGCATAGGAATTCCAAACCACGTTTTCCGTATATGACTGGATGAAACCAGAAATATCCGGTTGTGTTTTGCTAACTCAATGCAAAATATGTTGAAAGCCTCTGTGTTTGTGTTTTCTGGATATTATCGATGGACTTTATTGTTTTGAATATTTTTATCAGGGAACATTTAATTTTGTAACGTAGAAACACTAAAGGTTCATCATGGGGACAGCAGCTCTACACATTCGTATTTTCTAGGGAGAAAGCTAGAGGAACGGCGGCAAACAAACATGATATTTCTGTTTGTATAGATGACATTTTATGCACTTTTCTAACGAAAAGACTTTGTTTTTCTCCAAAACCATTTTTAATGTGATTTTCTCTGTCCATTGCATACGAATTCCACACCAGTTTGTCCGGATATGACTGGATGAAACCGGAAATATCCGGGTTTTTTTTGGCTAACTCAATCCCAGATATTGCTACAGCCTGTGTGTTTGTGTATTCCTGATTTTATCCGTGGATTTTATTGTTTTGAATGTTTTTTATCAGGGAACATTTAATTTGTGCTTGCCAACACTAATTGGCTCCGCATGCAGACACACTTTCTACGTATTCATATTTTCTAGGTAGAAAGCTAGAGGAACTGCCGCAAACAATCATGATATTTCTGTTTGTATCGATGACATTTTATGCACTTGCCTAACGAAAAGCCTTTGCTTTTCTCCAAAACCATTTTTAATCTGATTTTCTCGGTCCATTGCATATGAATTCCACACCAGTTTCTCCGGATATGACTGGATGAAACCGGAAATATCCGGTATTGTTTTGGCTAACTCAATCCCAGATATTGCTACAGCTTCTGTGTTTGTGTATTCCTGATATTATCCACGGACTTTATTATTTTGAATGTTTTTTTTTATCAGGGAACATTTAATTTTGTGCTTGGAATCACCAATTGGTTCCACATGGAGACACCAGCTCTACATGCTTTTATTTTCTAGGGAGAAAGCTAGAGGAACTGCGGCAAACAACATGATATTTCTGTTTGTATCGGTGGTATTTTATGCACTTGCCTAACGAAAAGACTTTGCTTTTCTCCAAAACCATTTTTAATGTGATTTTTCTCGTTCCATTGCATATGAATTTCACACGACTTTGTCCAGCTATGACTGGATGAAACTGGAAATACCTGGTTTTGTTTTGGCTAACTCAATCCGAAATATTGTGAAAGCCTCTGTGTTTGTGTTTGCGGGATATTATCAATGGACTTTCTAGTTTTGAATGTTTTTATCAGGGAACATTTAATTTTGTACCGTTGAAGACTAATTGGTTCATCATGGGAACAGGAGCTCTACACATTCGTATTTTCGGGGGAGAAAACTAGACGAACTGCGGCAAACAAACATGATATTTATGTTGGTATAGATGACATTTTATGCACTTGCCTAACGAAAATACTTTGCCTTTCTCCAAAACAATTTTTACTCTGATTTTCTCGGTCCATTGCATACGAATGCCACACCACTTTGTACGGATATGACTGGATGTAACCGGAAATATCTGCTTTTGCTTGGCTAACTCAATCCCAGATATTGCTACAGCCACTGTGTTTGTGTTTTCTGGATATTATCAACGGACTTTATTGTTTTGAATGTTTTTTATCAGGGAACATTTAGTTTTGTGCTTGGAAACACTACTTCATTCCACATGGAGACACCATCTCTACACATTCGTATTTTCTAGGGAGAAAGCTAGAGGAACAGCGGCAAACAATCATGATATTTCTGTTTGTATCGATGGCATTTCATGCACTCATCTAAAGCAAAGACTTTGCTTTTCTCCAAACCATTTTTACTGTGATTTTCTCGGTCCACTGCATACAAATTCCACACCAGTTTGTCCGGATATGACTGGATGAAACCGGAAATATCCAGTTTTGTTTTGGATAACTCAATCCCAGATATTGCTACAGCCTTTGTGTTTGTCTCTACCTGGTATTATCCACGGACTTTATTGTTTTGAATTTTTTTAATCAGGAAACATTTAAGTTTAATCTTCGAAACACTAATTGTTTCCACATGGAGATTCCAGCTCTACACATTCGTATTTTCTAGGGAGAAACCTAGAGGAACTGGGGCAAACAAACATGATGTTGCTGTTTGCATAGATGACATTTTATGCACTTGCCTAACGAAAACTCTTTGCTTTTCTCTAAAACCTTTTTTACTGTGATTTTCTTGGTCCATTGCATAGGAATTCCAAACCACGTTTTCCGTATATGACTGGATGAAACCAGAAATATCCGGTTGTGTTTTGCTAACTCAATGCAAAATATGTTGAAAGCCTCTGTGTTTGTGTTTTCTGGATATTATCGATGGACTTTATTGTTTTGAATATTTTTATCAGGGAACATTTAATTTTGTAACGTAGAAACACTAAAGGTTCATCATGGGGACAGCAGCTCTACACATTCGTATTTTCTAGGGAGAAAGCTAGAGGAACGGCGGCAAACAAACATGATATTTCTGTTTGTATAGATGACATTTTATGCACTTTTCTAACGAAAAGACTTTGTTTTTCTCCAAAACCATTTTTAATGTGATTTTCTCTGTCCATTGCATACGAATTCCACACCAGTTTGTCCGGATATGACTGGATGAAACCGGAAATATCCGGGTTTTTTTTGGCTAACTCAATCCCAGATATTGCTACAGCCTGTGTGTTTGTGTATTCCTGATTTTATCCGTGGATTTCATTGTTTTGAATGTTTTTTATCAGGGAACATTTAATTTGTGCTTGCAAACACTAATTGGCTCCGCATGCAGACACACTTTCTACGTATTCATATTTTCTAGGTAGAAAGCTAGAGGAACTGCCGCAAACAAACATGATATTTCTGTTTGTATCGATGACATTTTATGCACTTGCCTAACGAAAAGCCTTTGCTTTTCTCCAAAACCATGTTTAATCTGATTTTCTCGGTCCATTGCATATGAATTCCACACCAGTTTCTCCGGATATGACTGGATGAAACCGGAAATATCCGGTATTGTTTTGGCTAACTCAATCCCAGATATTGCTACAGCTTCTGTGTTTGTGTATTCCTGATATTATCCACGGACTTTATTATTTTGAATGTTTTTTTTTATCAGGGAACATTTAATTTTGTGCTTGGAATCACCAATTGGTTCCACATGGAGACACCAGCTCTACATGCTTTTATTTTCTAGGGAGAAAGCTAGAGGAACTGCGGCAAACAACATGATATTTCTGTTTGTATCGGTGGTATTTTATGCACTTGCCTAACGAAAAGACTTTGCTTTTCTCCAAAACCATTTTTAATGTGATTTTTCTCGTTCCATTGCATATGAATTTCACACGACTTTGTCCAGCTATGACTGGATGAAACTGGAAATACCTGGTTTTGTTTTGGCTAACTCAATCCGAAATATTGTGAAAGCCTCTGTGTTTGTGTTTGCGGGATATTATCAATGGACTTTCTAGTTTTGAATGTTTTTATCAGGGAACATTTAATTTTGTACCGTTGAAGACTAATTGGTTCATCATGGGAACAGGAGCTCTACACATTCGTATTTTCGGGGGAGAAAACTAGACGAACTGCGGCAAACAAACATGATATTTATGTTGGTATAGATGACATTTTATGCACTTGCCTAACGAAAATACTTTGCCTTTCTCCAAAACAATTTTTACTCTGATTTTCTCGGTCCATTGCATACGAATGCCACACCACTTTGTACGGATATGACTGGATGTAACCGGACATATCTGCTTTTGCTTGGCTAACTCAATCCCAGATATTGCTACAGCCTCTGTGTTTGTGTTTTCTGGATATTATCAACGGACTTTATTGTTTTGAATGTTTTTTATCAGGGAACATTTAGTTTTGTGCTTGGAAACACTACTTCATTCCACATGGAGACACCATCTCTACACATTCGTATTTTCTAGGGAGAAAGCTAGAGGAACAGCGGCAAACAATCGTGATATTTCTGTTTGTATCGATGGCATTTCATGCACTCATCTAAAGCAAAGACTTTGCTTTTCTCCAAACCATTTTTACTGTGATTTTCTCGGTCCACTGCATACAAATTCCACACCAGTTTGTCCGGATATGACTGGATGAAACCGGAAATATCCAGTTTTGTTTTGGATAACTCAATCCCAGATATTGCTACAGCCTTTGTGTTTGTCTCTACCTGGTATTATCCACGGACTTTATTGTTTTGAATTTTTTTAATCAGGAAACATTTAAGTTTAATCTTCGAAACACTAATTGTTTCCACATGGAGATTCCAGCTCTACACATTCGTATTTTCTAGGGAGAAACCTAGAGGAACTGGGGCAAACAAACATGATGTTGCTGTTTGTATAGATGACATTTTATGCACTTGCCTAACGAAAACTCTTTGCTTTTCTCTAAAACCTTTTTTACTGTGATTTTCTTGGTCCATTGCATAGGAATTCCAAACCACGTTTTCCGTATATGACTGGATGAAACCAGAAATATCCGGTTGTGTTTTGCTAACTCAATGCAAAATATGTTGAAAGCCTCTGTGTTTGTGTTTTCTGGATATTATCGATGGACTTTATTGTTTTGAATATTTTTATCAGGGAACATTTAATTTTGTAACGTAGAAACACTAAAGGTTCATCATGGGGACAGCAGCTCTACACATTCGTATTTTCTAGGGAGAAAGCTAGAGGAACGGCGGCAAACAAACATGATATTTCTGTTTGTATAGATGACATTTTATGCACTTTTCTAACGAAAAGACTTTGTTTTTCTCCAAAACCATTTTTAATGTGATTTTCTCTGTCCATTGCATACGAATTCCACACCAGTTTGTCCGGATATGACTGGATGAAACCGGAAATATCCGGGTTTTTTTTGGCTAACTCAATCCCAGATATTGCTACAGCCTGTGTGTTTGTGTATTCCTGATTTTATCCGTGGATTTCATTGTTTTGAATGTTTTTTTATCAGGGAACATTTAATTTGTGCTTGCAAACACTAATTGGCTCCGCATGCAGACACACTTTCTACGTATTCATATTTTCTAGGTAGAAAGCTAGAGGAACTGCCGCAAACAATCATGATATTTCTGTTTGTATCGATGACATTTTATGCACTTGCCTAACGAAAAGCCTTTGCTTTTCTCCAAAACCATGTTTAATCTGATTTTCTCGGTCCATTGCATATGAATTCCACACCAGTTTCTCCGGATATGACTGGATGAAACCGGAAATGTCCGGTATTGTTTTGGCTAACTCAATCCCAGATATTGCTACAGCTTCTGTGTTTGTGTATTCCTGATATTATCCACGGACTTTATTATTTTGAATGTTTTTTTTTATCAGGGAACATTTAATTTTGTGCTTGGAATCACCAATTGGTTCCACATGGAGACACCAGCTCTACATGCTTTTATTTTCTAGGGAGAAAGCTAGAGGAACTGCGGCAAACAACATGATATTTCTGTTTGTATCGGTGGTATTTTATGCACTTGCCTAACGAAAAGACTTTGCTTTTCTCCAAAACCATTTTTAATGTGATTTTTCTCGTTCCATTGCATATGAATTTCACACGACTTTGTCCAGCTATGACTGGATGAAACTGGAAATACCTGGTTTTGTTTTGGCTAACTCAATCCGAAATATTGTGAAAGCCTCTGTGTTTGTGTTTGCGGGATATTATCAATGGACTTTCTAGTTTTGAATGTTTTTATCAGGGAACATTTAATTTTGTACCGTTGAAGACTAATTGGTTCATCATGGGAACAGGAGCTCTACACATTCGTATTTTCGGGGGAGAAAACTAGACGAACTGCGGCAAACAAACATGATATTTATGTTGGTATAGATGACATTTTATGCACTTGCCTAACGAAAATACTTTGCCTTTCTCCAAAACAATTTTTACTCTGATTTTCTCGGTCCATTGCATACGAATGCCACACCACTTTGTACGGATATGACTGGATGTAACCGGACATATCTGCTTTTGCTTGGCTAACTCAATCCCAGATATTGCTACAGCCTCTGTGTTTGTGTTTTCTGGATATTATCAACGGACTTTATTGTTTTGAATGTTTTTTATCAGGGAACATTTAGTTTTGTGCTTGGAAACACTACTTCATTCCACATGGAGACACCATCTCTACACATTCGTATTTTCTAGGGAGAAAGCTAGAGGAACAGCGGCAAACAATCGTGATATTTCTGTTTGTATCGATGGCATTTCATGCACTCATCTAAAGCAAAGACTTTGCTTTTCTCCAAACCATTTTTACTGTGATTTTCTCGGTCCACTGCATACAAATTCCACACCAGTTTGTCCGGATATGACTGGATGAAACCGGAAATATCCAGTTTTGTTTTGGATAACTCAATCCCAGATATTGCTACAGCCTTTGTGTTTGTCTCTACCTGGTATTATCCACGGACTTTATTGTTTTGAATTTTTTTAATCAGGAAACATTTAAGTTTAATCTTCGAAACACTAATTGTTTCCACATGGAGATTCCAGCTCTACACATTCGTATTTTCTAGGGAGAAACCTAGAGGAACTGGGGCAAACAAACATGATGTTGCTGTTTGTATAGATGACATTTTATGCACTTGCCTAACGAAAACTCTTTGCTTTTCTCTAAAACCTTTTTTACTGTGATTTTCTTGGTCCATTGCATAGGAATTCCAAACCACGTTTTCCGTATATGACTGGATGAAACCAGAAATATCCGGTTGTGTTTTGCTAACTCAATGCAAAATATGTTGAAAGCCTCTGTGTTTGTGTTTTCTGGATATTATCGATGGACTTTATTGTTTTGAATATTTTTATCAGGGAACATTTAATTTTGTAACGTAGAAACACTAAAGGTTCATCATGGGGACAGCAGCTCTACACATTCGTATTTTCTAGGGAGAAAGCTAGAGGAACGGCGGCAAACAAACATGATATTTCTGTTTGTATAGATGACATTTTATGCACTTTTCTAACGAAAAGACTTTGTTTTTCTCCAAAACCATTTTTAATGTGATTTTCTCTGTCCATTGCATACGAATTCCACACCAGTTTGTCCGGATATGACTGGATGAAACCGGAAATATCCGGGTTTTTTTTGGCTAACTCAATCCCAGATATTGCTACAGCCTGTGTGTTTGTGTATTCCTGATTTTATCCGTGGATTTCATTGTTTTGAATGTTTTTTTATCAGGGAACATTTAATTTGTGCTTGCAAACACTAATTGGCTCCGCATGCAGACACACTTTCTACGTATTCATATTTTCTAGGTAGAAAGCTAGAGGAACTGCCGCAAACAATCATGATATTTCTGTTTGTATCGATGACATTTTATGCACTTGCCTAACGAAAAGCCTTTGCTTTTCTCCAAAACCATGTTTAATCTGATTTTCTCGGTCCATTGCATATGAATTCCACACCAGTTTCTCCGGATATGACTGGATGAAACCGGAAATATCCGGTATTGTTTTGGCTAACTCAATCCCAGATATTGCTACAGCTTCTGTGTTTGTGTATTCCTGATATTATCCACGGACTTTATTATTTTGAATGTTTTTTTTTATCAGGGAACATTTAATTTTGTGCTTGGAATGACCAATTGGTTCCACATGGAGACACCAGCTCTACATGCTTTTATTTTCTAGGGAGAAAGCTAGAGGAACTGCGGCAAACAACATGATATTTCTGTTTGTATCGGTGGTATTTTATGCACTTGCCTAACGAAAAGACTTTGCTTTTCTCCAAAACCATTTTTAATGTGATTTTTCTCGTTCCATTGCATATGAATTTCACACGACTTTGTCCAGCTATGACTGGATGAAACTGGAAATACCTGGTTTTGTTTTGGCTAACTCAATCCGAAATATTGTGAAAGCCTCTGTGTTTGTGTTTGCGGGATATTATCAATGGACTTTCTAGTTTTGAATGTTTTTATCAGGGAACATTTAATTTTGTACCGTTGAAGACTAATTGGTTCATCATGGGAACAGGAGCTCTACACATTCGTATTTTCGGGGGAGAAAACTAGACGAACTGCGGCAAACAAACATGATATTTATGTTGGTATAGATGACATTTTATGCACTTGCCTAACGAAAATACTTTGCCTTTCTCCAAAACAATTTTTACTCTGATTTTCTCGGTCCATTGCATACGAATGCCACACCACTTTGTACGGATATGACTGGATGTAACCGGACATATCTGCTTTTGCTTGGCTAACTCAATCCCAGATATTGCTACAGCCTCTGTGTTTGTGTTTTCTGGATATTATCAACGGACTTTATTGTTTTGAATGTTTTTTATCAGGGAACATTTAGTTTTGTGCTTGGAAACACTACTTCATTCCACATGGAGACACCATCTCTACACATTCGTATTTTCTAGGGAGAAAGCTAGAGGAACAGCGGCAAACAATCGTGATATTTCTGTTTGTATCGATGGCATTTCATGCACTCATCTAAAGCAAAGACTTTGCTTTTCTCCAAACCATTTTTACTGTGATTTTCTCGGTCCACTGCATACAAATTCCACACCAGTTTGTCCGGATATGACTGGATGAAACCGGAAATATCCAGTTTTGTTTTGGATAACTCAATCCCAGATATTGCTACAGCCTTTGTGTTTGTCTCTACCTGGTATTATCCACGGACTTTATTGTTTTGAATTTTTTTAATCAGGAAACATTTAAGTTTAATCTTCGAAACACTAATTGTTTCCACATGGAGATTCCAGCTCTACACATTCGTATTTTCTAGGGAGAAACCTAGAGGAACTGGGGCAAACAAACATGATGTTGCTGTTTGTATAGATGACATTTTATGCACTTGCCTAACGAAAACTCTTTGCTTTTCTCTAAAACCTTTTTTACTGTGATTTTCTTGGTCCATTGCATAGGAATTCCAAACCACGTTTTCCGTATATGACTGGATGAAACCAGAAATATCCGGTTGTGTTTTGCTAACTCAATGCAAAATATGTTGAAAGCCTCTGTGTTTGTGTTTTCTGGATATTATCGATGGACTTTATTGTTTTGAATATTTTTATCAGGGAACATTTAATTTTGTAACGTAGAAACACTAAAGGTTCATCATGGGGACAGCAGCTCTACACATTCGTATTTTCTAGGGAGAAAGCTAGAGGAACGGCAGCAAACAAACATGATATTTCTGTTTGTATAGATGACATTTTATGCACTTTTCTAACGAAAAGACTTTGTTTTTCTCCAAAACCATTTTTAATGTGATTTTCTCTGTCCATTGCATACGAATTCCACACCAGTTTGTCCGGATATGACTGGATGAAACCGGAAATATCCGGGTTTTTTTTGGCTAACTCAATCCCAGATATTGCTACAGCCTGTGTGTTTGTGTATTCCTGATTTTATCCGTGGATTTCATTGTTTTGAATGTTTTTTTATCAGGGAACATTTAATTTGTGCTTGCAAACACTAATTGGCTCCGCATGCAGACACACTTTCTACGTATTCATATTTTCTAGGTAGAAAGCTAGAGGAACTGCCGCAAACAATCATGATATTTCTGTTTGTATCGATGACATTTTATGCACTTGCCTAACGAAAAGCCTTTGCTTTTCTCCAAAACCATTTTTAATCTGATTTTCTCGGTCCATTGCATATGAATTCCACACCAGTTTCTCCGGATATGACTGGATGAAACCGGAAATATCCGGTATTGTTTTGGCTAACTCAATCCCAGATATTGCTACAGCTTCTGTGTTTGTGTATTCCTGATATTATCCACGGACTTTATTATTTTGAATGTTTTTTTTTTATCAGGGAACATTTAATTTTGTGCTTGGAATGACCAATTGGTTCCACATGGAGACACCAGCTCTACATGCTTTTATTTTCTAGGGAGAAAGCTAGAGGAACTGCGGCAAACAACATGATATTTCTGTTTGTATCGGTGGTATTTTATGCACTTGCCTAACGAAAAGACTTTGCTTTTCTCCAAAACCATTTTTAATGTGATTTTTCTCGTTCCATTGCATATGAATTTCACACGACTTTGTCCAGCTATGACTGGATGAAACTGGAAATACCTGGTTTTGTTTTGGCTAACTCAATCCGAAATATTGTGAAAGCCTCTGTGTTTGTGTTTGCGGGATATTATCAATGGACTTTCTAGTTTTGAATGTTTTTATCAGGGAACATTTAATTTTGTACCGTTGAAGACTAATTGGTTCATCATGGGAACAGGAGCTCTACACATTCGTATTTTCGGGGGAGAAAACTAGACGAACTGCGGCAAACAAACATGATATTTATGTTGGTATAGATGACATTTTATGCACTTGCCTAACGAAAATACTTTGCCTTTCTCCAAAACAATTTTTACTCTGATTTTCTCGGTCCATTGCATACGAATGCCACACCACTTTGTACGGATATGACTGGATGTAACCGGACATATCTGCTTTTGCTTGGCTAACTCAATCCCAGATATTGCTACAGCCTCTGTGTTTGTGTTTTCTGGATATTATCAACGGACTTTATTGTTTTGAATGTTTTTTATCAGGGAACATTTAGTTTTGTGCTTGGAAACACTACTTCATTCCACATGGAGACACCATCTCTACACATTCGTATTTTCTAGGGAGAAAGCTAGAGGAACAGCGGCAAACAATCGTGATATTTCTGTTTGTATCGATGGCATTTCATGCACTCATCTAAAGCAAAGACTTTGCTTTTCTCCAAACCATTTTTACTGTGATTTTCTCGGTCCACTGCATACAAATTCCACACCAGTTTGTCCGGATATGACTGGATGAAACCGGAAATATCCAGTTTTGTTTTGGATAACTCAATCCCAGATATTGCTACAGCCTTTGTGTTTGTCTCTACCTGGTATTATCCACGGACTTTATTGTTTTGAATTTTTTTTAATCAGGAAACATTTAAGTTTAATCTTCGAAACACTAATTGTTTCCACATGGAGATTCCAGCTCTACACATTCGTATTTTCTAGGGAGAAACCTAGAGGAACTGGGGCAAACAAACATGATGTTGCTGTTTGTATAGATGACATTTTATGCACTTGCCTAACGAAAACTCTTTGCTTTTCTCTAAAACCTTTTTTACTGTGATTTTCTTGGTCCATTGCATAGGAATTCCAAACCACGTTTTCCGTATATGACTGGATGAAACCAGAACTATCCGGTTGTGTTTTGCTAACTCAATGCAAAATATGTTGAAAGCCTCTGTGTTTGTGTTTTCTGGATATTATCGATGGACTTTATTGTTTTGAATATTTTTATCAGGGAACATTTAATTTTGTAACGTAGAAACACTAAAGGTTCATCATGGGGACAGCAGCTCTACACATTCGTATTTTCTAGGGAGAAAGCTAGAGGAACGGCGGCAAACAAACATGATATTTCTGTTTGTATAGATGACATTTTATGCACTTTTCTAACGAAAAGACTTTGTTTTTCTCCAAAACCATTTTTAATGTGATTTTCTCTGTCCATTGCATACGAATTCCACACCAGTTTGTCCGGATATGACTGGATGAAACCGGAAATATCCGGGTTTTTTTTGGCTAACTCAATCCCAGATATTGCTACAGCCTGTGTGTTTGTGTATTCCTGATTTTATCCGTGGATTTCATTGTTTTGAATGTTTTTTTATCAGGGAACATTTAATTTGTGCTTGCAAACACTAATTGGCTCCGCATGCAGACACACTTTCTACGTATTCATATTTTCTAGGTAGAAAGCTAGAGGAACTGCCGCAAACAATCATGATATTTCTGTTTGTATCGATGACATTTTATGCACTTGCCTAACGAAAAGCCTTTGCTTTTCTCCAAAACCATTTTTAATCTGATTTTCTCGGTCCATTGCATATGAATTCCACACCAGTTTCTCCGGATATGACTGGATGAAACCGGAAATATCCGGTATTGTTTTGGCTAACTCAATCCCAGATATTGCTACAGCTTCTGTGTTTGTGTATTCCTGATATTATCCACGGACTTTATTATTTTGAATGTTTTTTTTTATCAGGGAACATTTAATTTTGTGCTTGGAATGACCAATTGGTTCCACATGGAGACACCAGCTCTACATGCTTTTATTTTCTAGGGAGAAAGCTAGAGGAACTGCGGCAAACAACATGATATTTCTGTTTGTATCGGTGGTATTTTATGCACTTGCCTAACGAAAAGACTTTGCTTTTCTCCAAAACCATTTTTAATGTGATTTTTCTCGTTCCATTGCATATGAATTTCACACGACTTTGTCCAGCTATGACTGGATGAAACTGGAAATACCTGGTTTTGTTTTGGCTAACTCAATCCGAAATATTGTGAAAGCCTCTGTGTTTGTGTTTGCGGGATATTATCAATGGACTTTCTAGTTTTGAATGTTTTTATCAGGGAACATTTAATTTTGTACCGTTGAAGACTAATTGGTTCATCATGGGAACAGGAGCTCTACACATTCGTATTTTCGGGGGAGAAAACTAGACGAACTGCGGCAAACAAACATGATATTTATGTTGGTATAGATGACATTTTATGCACTTGCCTAACGAAAATATTTTGCCTTTCTCCAAAACAATTTTTACTCTGATTTTCTCGGTCCATTGCATACGAATGCCACACCACTTTGTACGGATATGACTGGATGTAACCGGACATATCTGCTTTTGCTTGGCTAACTCAATCCCAGATATTGCTACAGCCTCTGTGTTTGTGTTTTCTGGATATTATCAACGGACTTTATTGTTTTGAATGTTTTTTATCAGGGAACATTTAGTTTTGTGCTTGGAAACACTACTTCATTCCACATGGAGACACCATCTCTACACATTCGTATTTTCTAGGGAGAAAGCTAGATGAACAGCGGCAAACAATCGTGATATTTCTGTTTGTATCGATGGCATTTCATGCACTCATCTAAAGCAAAGACTTTGCTTTTCTCCAAACCATTTTTACTGTGATTTTCTCGGTCCACTGCATACAAATTCCACACCAGTTTGTCCGGATATGACTGGATGAAACCGGAAATATCCAGTTTTGTTTTGGATAACTCAATCCCAGATATTGCTACAGCCTTTGTGTTTGTCTCTACCTGGTATTATCCACGGACTTTATTGTTTTGAATTTTTTTTAATCAGGAAACATTTAAGTTTAATCTTCGAAACACTAATTGTTTCCACATGGAGATTCCAGCTCTACACATTCGTATTTTCTAGGGAGAAACCTAGAGGAACTGGGGCAAACAAACATGATGTTGCTGTTTGTATAGATGACATTTTATGCACTTGCCTAACGAAAACTCTTTGCTTTTCTCTAAAACCTTTTTTACTGTGATTTTCTTGGTCCATTGCATAGGAATTCCAAACCACGTTTTCCGTATATGACTGGATGAAACCAGAACTATCCGGTTGTGTTTTGCTAACTCAATGCAAAATATGTTGAAAGCCTCTGTGTTTGTGTTTTCTGGATATTATCGATGGACTTTATTGTTTTGAATATTTTTATCAGGGAACATTTAATTTTGTAACGTAGAAACACTAAAGGTTCATCATGGGGACAGCAGCTCTACACATTCGTATTTTCTAGGGAGAAAGCTAGAGGAACGGCGGCAAACAAACATGATATTTCTGTTTGTATAGATGACATTTTATGCACTTTTCTAACGAAAAGACTTTGTTTTTCTCCAAAACCATTTTTAATGTGATTTTCTCTGTCCATTGCATACGAATTCCACACCAGTTTGTCCGGATATGACTGGATGAAACCGGAAATATCCGGGTTTTTTTTGGCTAACTCAATCCCAGATATTGCTACAGCCTGTGTGTTTGTGTATTCCTGATTTTATCCGTGGATTTCATTGTTTTGAATGTTTTTTTATCAGGGAACATTTAATTTGTGCTTGCAAACACTAATTGGCTCCGCATGCAGACACACTTTCTACGTATTCATATTTTCTAGGTAGAAAGCTAGAGGAACTGCCGCAAACAATCATGATATTTCTGTTTGTATCGATGACATTTTATGCACTTGCCTAACGAAAAGCCTTTGCTTTTCTCCAAAACCATTTTTAATCTGATTTTCTCGGTCCATTGCATATGAATTCCACACCAGTTTCTCCGGATATGACTGGATGAAACCGGAAATATCCGGTATTGTTTTGGCTAACTCAATCCCAGATATTGCTACAGCTTCTGTGTTTGTGTATTCCTGATATTATCCACGGACTTTATTATTTTGAATGTTTTTTTTTTATCAGGGAACATTTAATTTTGTGCTTGGAATGACCAATTGGTTCCACATGGAGACACCAGCTCTACATGCTTTTATTTTCTAGGGAGAAAGCTAGAGGAACTGCGGCAAACAACATGATATTTCTGTTTGTATCGGTGGTATTTTATGCACTTGCCTAACGAAAAGACTTTGCTTTTCTCCAAAACCATTTTTAATGTGATTTTTCTCGTTCCATTGCATATGAATTTCACACGACTTTGTCCAGCTATGACTGGATGAAACTGGAAATACCTGGTTTTGTTTTGGCTAACTCAATCCGAAATATTGTGAAAGCCTCTGTGTTTGTGTTTGCGGGATATTATCAATGGACTTTCTAGTTTTGAATGTTTTTATCAGGGAACATTTAATTTTGTACCGTTGAAGACTAATTGGTTCATCATGGGAACAGGAGCTCTACACATTCGTATTTTCGGGGGAGAAAACTAGACGAACTGCGGCAAACAAACATGATATTTATGTTGGTATAGATGACATTTTATGCACTTGCCTAACGAAAATACTTTGCCTTTCTCCAAAACAATTTTTACTCTGATTTTCTCGGTCCATTGCATACGAATGCCACACCACTTTGTACGGATATGACTGGATGTAACCGGACATATCTGCTTTTGCTTGGCTAACTCAATCCCAGATATTGCTACAGCCTCTGTGTTTGTGTTTTCTGGATATTATCAACGGACTTTATTGTTTTGAATGTTTTTTATCAGGGAACATTTAGTTTTGTGCTTGGAAACACTACTTCATTCCACATGGAGACACCATCTCTACACATTCGTATTTTCTAGGGAGAAAGCTAGAGGAACAGCGGCAAACAATCGTGATATTTCTGTTTGTATCGATGGCATTTCATGCACTCATCTAAAGCAAAGACTTTGCTTTTCTCCAAACCATTTTTACTGTGATTTTCTCGGTCCACTGCATACAAATTCCACACCAGTTTGTCCGGATATGACTGGATGAAACCGGAAATATCCAGTTTTGTTTTGGATAACTCAATCCCAGATATTGCTACAGCCTTTGTGTTTGTCTCTACCTGGTATTATCCACGGACTTTATTGTTTTGAATTTTTTTTAATCAGGAAACATTTAAGTTTAATCTTCGAAACACTAATTGTTTCCACATGGAGATTCCAGCTCTACACATTCGTATTTTCTAGGGAGAAACCTAGAGGAACTGGGGCAAACAAACATGATGTTGCTGTTTGTATAGATGACATTTTATGCACTTGCCTAACGAAAACTCTTTGCTTTTCTCTAAAACCTTTTTTACTGTGATTTTCTTGGTCCATTGCATAGGAATTCCAAACCACGTTTTCCGTATATGACTGGATGAAACCAGAAATATCCGGTTGTGTTTTGCTAACTCAATGCAAAATATGTTGAAAGCCTCTGTGTTTGTGTTTTCTGGATATTATCGATGGACTTTATTGTTTTGAATATTTTTATCAGGGAACATTTAATTTTGTAACGTAGAAACACTAAAGGTTCATCATGGGGACAGCAGCTCTACACATTCGTATTTTCTAGGGAGAAAGCTAGAGGAACGGCAGCAAACAAACATGATATTTCTGTTTGTATAGATGACATTTTATGCACTTTTCTAACGAAAAGACTTTGTTTTTCTCCAAAACCATTTTTAATGTGATTTTCTCTGTCCATTGCATACGAATTCCACACCAGTTTGTCCGGATATGACTGGATGAAACCGGAAATATCCGGGTTTTTTTTGGCTAACTCAATCCCAGATATTGCTACAGCCTGTGTGTTTGTGTATTCCTGATTTTATCCGTGGATTTCATTGTTTTGAATGTTTTTTTATCAGGGAACATTTAATTTGTGCTTGCAAACACTAATTGGCTCCGCATGCAGACACACTTTCTACGTATTCATATTTTCTAGGTAGAAAGCTAGAGGAACTGCCGCAAACAATCATGATATTTCTGTTTGTATCGATGACATTTTATGCACTTGCCTAACGAAAAGCCTTTGCTTTTCTCCAAAACCATTTTTAATCTGATTTTCTCGGTCCATTGCATATGAATTCCACACCAGTTTCTCCGGATATGACTGGATGAAACCGGAAATATCCGGTATTGTTTTGGCTAACTCAATCCCAGATATTGCTACAGGTTCTGTGTTTGTGTATTCCTGATATTATCCACGGACTTTATTATTTTGAATGTTTTTTTTTATCAGGGAACATTTAATTTTGTGCTTGGAATGACCAATTGGTTCCACATGGAGACACCAGCTCTACATGCTTTTATTTTCTAGGGAGAAAGCTAGAGGAACTGCGGCAAACAACATGATATTTCTGTTTGTATCGGTGGTATTTTATGCACTTGCCTAACGAAAAGACTTTGCTTTTCTCCAAAACCATTTTTAATGTGATTTTTCTCGTTCCATTGCATATGAATTTCACACGACTTTGTCCAGCTATGACTGGATGAAACTGGAAATACCTGGTTTTGTTTTGGCTAACTCAATCCGAAATATTGTGAAAGCCTCTGTGTTTGTGTTTGCGGGATATTATCAATGGACTTTCTAGTTTTGAATGTTTTTATCAGGGAACATTTAATTTTGTACCGTTGAAGACTAATTGGTTCATCATGGGAACAGGAGCTCTACACATTCGTATTTTCGGGGGAGAAAACTAGACGAACTGCGGCAAACAAACATGATATTTATGTTGGTATAGATGACATTTTATGCACTTGCCTAACGAAAATACTTTGCCTTTCTCCAAAACAATTTTTACTCTGATTTTCTCGGTCCATTGCATACGAATGCCACACCACTTTGTACGGATATGACTGGATGTAACCGGACATATCTGCTTTTGCTTGGCTAACTCAATCCCAGATATTGCTACAGCCTCTGTGTTTGTGTTTTCTGGATATTATCAACGGACTTTATTGTTTTGAATGTTTTTTATCAGGGAACATTTAGTTTTGTGCTTGGAAACACTACTTCATTCCACATGGAGACACCATCTCTACACATTCGTATTTTCTAGGGAGAAAGCTAGAGGAACAGCGGCAAACAATCGTGATATTTCTGTTTGTATCGATGGCATTTCATGCACTCATCTAAAGCAAAGACTTTGCTTTTCTCCAAACCATTTTTACTGTGATTTTCTCGGTCCACTGCATACAAATTCCACACCAGTTTGTCCGGATATGACTGGATGAAACCGGAAATATCCAGTTTTGTTTTGGATAACTCAATCCCAGATATTGCTACAGCCTTTGTGTTTGTCTCTACCTGGTATTATCCACGGACTTTATTGTTTTGAATTTTTTTAATCAGGAAACATTTAAGTTTAATCTTCGAAACACTAATTGTTTCCACATGGAGATTCCAGCTCTACACATTCGTATTTTCTAGGGAGAAACCTAGAGGAACTGGGGCAAACAAACATGATGTTGCTGTTTGTATAGATGACATTTTATGCACTTGCCTAACGAAAACTCTTTGCTTTTCTCTAAAACCTTTTTTACTGTGATTTTCTTGGTCCATTGCATAGGAATTCCAAACCACGTTTTCCGTATATGACTGGATGAAACCAGAAATATCCGGTTGTGTTTTGCTAACTCAATGCAAAATATGTTGAAAGCCTCTGTGTTTGTGTTTTCTGGATATTATCGATGGACTTTATTGTTTTGAATATTTTTATCAGGGAACATTTAATTTTGTAACGTAGAAACACTAAAGGTTCATCATGGGGACAGCAGCTCTACACATTCGTATTTTCTAGGGAGAAAGCTAGAGGAACGGCGGCAAACAAACATGATATTTCTGTTTGTATAGATGACATTTTATGCACTTTTCTAACGAAAAGACTTTGTTTTTCTCCAAAACCATTTTTAATGTGATTTTCTCTGTCCATTGCATACGAATTCCACACCAGTTTGTCCGGATATGACTGGATGAAACCGGAAATATCCGGGTTTTTTTTGGCTAACTCAATCCCAGATATTGCTACAGCCTGTGTGTTTGTGTATTCCTGATTTTATCCGTGGATTTTATTGTTTTGAATGTTTTTTATCAGGGAACATTTAATTTGTGCTTGCCAACACTAATTGGCTCCGCATGCAGACACACTTTCTACGTATTCATATTTTCTAGGTAGAAAGCTAGAGGAACTGCCGCAAACAATCATGATATTTCTGTTTGTATCGATGACATTTTATGCACTTGCCTAACGAAAAGCCTTTGCTTTTCTCCAAAACCATTTTTAATCTGATTTTCTCGGTCCATTGCATATGAATTCCACACCAGTTTCTCCGGATATGACTGGATGAAACCGGAAATATCCGGTATTGTTTTGGCTAACTCAATCCCAGATATTGCTACAGCTTCTGTGTTTGTGTATTCCTGATATTATCCACGGACTTTATTATTTTGAATGTTTTTTTTATCAGGGAACATTTAATTTTGTGCTTGGACTCACCAATTGGTTCCACATGGAGACACCAGCTCTACATGCTTTTATTTTCTAGGGAGAAAGCTAGAGGAACTGCGGCAAACAACATGATATTTCTGTTTGTATCGGTGGTATTTTATGCACTTGCCTAACGAAAAGACTTTGCTTTTCTCCAAAACCATTTTTAATGTGATTTTTCTCGTTCCATTGCATATGAATTTCACACGACTTTGTCCAGCTATGACTGGATGAAACTGGAAATACCTGGTTTTGTTTTGGCTAACTCAACCCGAAATATTGTGAAAGCCTCTGTGTTTGTGTTTGCGGGGTATTATCAATGGACTTTCTAGTTTTGAATGTTTTTATCAGGGAACATTTAATTTTGTACCGTTGAAGACTAATTGGTTCATCATGGGAACAGGAGCTCTACACATTCGTATTTTCGGGGGAGAAAACTAGACGAACTGCGGCAAACAAACATGATATTTATGTTGGTATAGATGACATTTTATGCACTTGCCTAACGAAAATACTTTGCCTTTCTCCAAAACAATTTTTACTCTGATTTTCTCGGTCCATTGCATACGAATGCCACACCACTTTGTACGGATATGACTGGATGTAACCGGACATATCTGCTTTTGCTTGGCTAACTCAATCCCAGATATTGCTACAGCCTCTGTGTTTGTGTTTTCTGGATATTATCAACGGACTTTATTGTTTTGAATGTTTTTTATCAGGGAACATTTAGTTTTGTGCTTGGAAACACTACTTCATTCCACATGGAGACACCATCTCTACACATTCGTATTTTCTAGGGAGAAAGCTAGAGGAACAGCGGCAAACAATCGTGATATTTCTGTTTGTATCGATGGCATTTCATGCACTCATCTAAAGCAAAGACTTTGCTTTTCTCCAAACCATTTTTACTGTGATTTTCTCGGTCCACTGCATACAAATTCCACACCAGTTTGTCCGGATATGACTGGATGAAACCGGAAATATCCAGTTTTGTTTTGGATAACTCAATCCCAGATATTGCTACAGCCTTTGTGTTTGTCTCTACCTGGTATTATCCACGGACTTTATTGTTTTGAATTTTTTTAATCAGGAAACATTTAAGTTTAATCTTCGAAACACTAATTGTTTCCACATGGAGATTCCAGCTCTACACATTCGTATTTTCTAGGGAGAAACCTAGAGGAACTGGGGCAAACAAACATGATGTTGCTGTTTGTATAGATGACATTTTATGCACTTGCCTAACGAAAACTCTTTGCTTTTCTCTAAAACCTTTTTTACTGTGATTTTCTTGGTCCATTGCATAGGAATTCCAAACCACGTTTTCCGTATATGACTGGATGAAACCAGAAATATCCGGTTGTGTTTTGCTAACTCAATGCAAAATATGTTGAAAGCCTCTGTGTTTGTGTTTTCTGGATATTATCGATGGACTTTATTGTTTTGAATATTTTTATCAGGGAACATTTAATTTTGTAACGTAGAAACACTAAAGGTTCATCATGGGGACAGCAGCTCTACACATTCGTATTTTCTAGGGAGAAAGCTAGAGGAACGGCGGCAAACAAACATGATATTTCTGTTTGTATAGATGACATTTTATGCACTTTTCTAACGAAAAGACTTTGTTTTTCTCCAAAACCATTTTTAATGTGATTTTCTCTGTCCATTGCATACGAATTCCACACCAGTTTGTCCGGATATGACTGGATGAAACCGGAAATATCCGGGTTTTTTTTGGCTAACTCAATCCCAGATATTGCTACAGCCTGTGTGTTTGTGTATTCCTGATTTTATCCGTGGATTTTATTGTTTTGAATGTTTTTTTATCAGGGAACATTTAATTTGTGCTTGCAAACACTAATTGGCTCCGCATGCAGACACACTTTCTACGTATTCATATTTTCTAGGTAGAAAGCTAGAGGAACTGCCGCAAACAATCATGATATTTCTGTTTGTATCGATGACATTTTATGCACTTGCCTAACGAAAAGCCTTTGCTTTTCTCCAAAACCATTTTTAATCTGATTTTCTCGGTCCATTGCATATGAATTCCACACCAGTTTCTCCGGATATGACTGGATGAAACCGGAAATATCCGGTATTGTTTTGGCTAACTCAATCCCAGATATTGCTACAGCTTCTGTGTTTGTGTATTCCTGATATTATCCACGGACTTTATTATTTTGAATGTTTTTTTTTATCAGGGAACATTTAATTTTGTGCTTGGAATGACCAATTGGTTCCACATGGAGACACCAGCTCTACATGCTTTTATTTTCTAGGGAGAAAGCTAGAGGAACTGCGGCAAACAACATGATATTTCTGTTTGTATCGGTGGTATTTTATGCACTTGCCTAACGAAAAGACTTTGCTTTTCTCCAAAACCATTTTTAATGTGATTTTTCTCGTTCCATTGCATATGAATTTCACACGACTTTGTCCAGCTATGACTGGATGAAACTGGAAATACCTGGTTTTGTTTTGGCTAACTCAATCCGAAATATTGTGAAAGCCTCTGTGTTTGTGTTTGCGGGATATTATCAATGGACTTTCTAGTTTTGAATGTTTTTATCAGGGAACATTTAATTTTGTACCGTTGAAGACTAATTGGTTCATCATGGGAACAGGAGCTCTACACATTCGTATTTTCGGGGGAGAAAACTAGACGAACTGCGGCAAACAAACATGATATTTATGTTGGTATAGATGACATTTTATGCACTTGCCTAACGAAAATACTTTGCCTTTCTCCAAAACAATTTTTACTCTGATTTTCTCGGTCCATTGCATACGAATGCCACACCACTTTGTACGGATATGACTGGATGTAACCGGACATATCTGCTTTTGCTTGGCTAACTCAATCCCAGATATTGCTACAGCATCTGTGTTTGTGTTTTCTGGATATTATCAACGGACTTTATTGTTTTGAATGTTTTTTATCAGGGAACATTTAGTTTTGTGCTTGGAAACACTACTTCATTCCACATGGAGACACCATCTCTACACATTCGTATTTTCTAGGGAGAAAGCTAGAGGAACAGCGGCAAACAATCGTGATATTTCTGTTTGTATCGATGGCATTTCATGCACTCATCTAAAGCAAAGACTTTGCTTTTCTCCAAACCATTTTTACTGTGATTTTCTCGGTCCACTGCATACAAATTCCACACCAGTTTGTCCGGATATGACTGGATGAAACCGGAAATATCCAGTTTTGTTTTGGATAACTCAATCCCAGATATTGCTACAGCCTTTGTGTTTGTCTCTACCTGGTATTATCCACGGACTTTATTGTTTTGAATTTTTTTTAATCAGGAAACATTTAAGTTTAATCTTCGAAACACTAATTGTTTCCACATGGAGATTCCAGCTCTACACATTCGTATTTTCTAGGGAGAAACCTAGAGGAACTGGGGCAAACAAACATGATGTTGCTGTTTGTATAGATGACATTTTATGCACTTGCCTAACGAAAACTCTTTGCTTTTCTCTAAAACCTTTTTTACTGTGATTTTCTTGGTCCATTGCATAGGAATTCCAAACCACGTTTTCCGTATATGACTGGATGAAACCAGAAATATCCGGTTGTGTTTTGCTAACTCAATGCAAAATATGTTGAAAGCCTCTGTGTTTGTGTTTTCTGGATATTATCGATGGACTTTATTGTTTTGAATATTTTTATCAGGGAACATTTAATTTTGTAACGTAGAAACACTAAAGGTTCATCATGGGGACAGCAGCTCTACACATTCGTATTTTCTAGGGAGAAAGCTAGAGGAACGGCGGCAAACAAACATGATATTTCTGTTTGTATAGATGACATTTTATGCACTTTTCTAACGAAAAGACTTTGTTTTTCTCCAAAACCATTTTTAATGTGATTTTCTCTGTCCATTGCATACGAATTCCACACCAGTTTGTCCGGATATGACTGGATGAAACCGGAAATATCCGGGTTTTTTTTGGCTAACTCAATCCCAGATATTGCTACAGCCTGTGTGTTTGTGTATTCCTGATTTTATCCGTGGATTTTATTGTTTTGAATGTTTTTTTATCAGGGAACATTTAATTTGTGCTTGCAAACACTAATTGGCTCCGCATGCAGACACACTTTCTACGTATTCATATTTTCTAGGTAGAAAGCTAGAGGAACTGCCGCAAACAATCATGATATTTCTGTTTGTATCGATGACATTTTATGCACTTGCCTAACGAAAAGCCTTTGCTTTTCTCCAAAACCATTTTTAATCTGATTTTCTCGGTCCATTGCATATGAATTCCACACCAGTTTCTCCGGATATGACTGGATGAAACCGGAAATATCCGGTATTGTTTTGGCTAACTCAATCCCAGATATTGCTACAGCTTCTGTGTTTGTGTATTCCTGATATTATCCACGGACTTTATTATTTTGAATGTTTTTTTTTATCAGGGAACATTTAATTTTGTGCTTGGAATGACCAATTGGTTCCACATGGAGACACCAGCTCTACATGCTTTTATTTTCTAGGGAGAAAGCTAGAGGAACTGCGGCAAACAACATGATATTTCTGTTTGTATCGGTGGTATTTTATGCACTTGCCTAACGAAAAGACTTTGCTTTTCTCCAAAACCATTTTTAATGTGATTTTTCTCGTTCCATTGCATATGAATTTCACACGACTTTGTCCAGCTATGACTGGATGAAACTGGAAATACCTGGTTTTGTTTTGGCTAACTCAATCCGAAATATTGTGAAAGCCTCTGTGTTTGTGTTTGCGGGATATTATCAATGGACTTTCTAGTTTTGAATGTTTTTATCAGGGAACATTTAATTTTGTACCGTTGAAGACTAATTGGTTCATCATGGGAACAGGAGCTCTACACATTCGTATTTTCGGGGGAGAAAACTAGACGAACTGCGGCAAACAAACATGATATTTATGTTGGTATAGATGACATTTTATGCACTTGCCTAACGAAAATACTTTGCCTTTCTCCAAAACAATTTTTACTCTGATTTTCTCGGTCCATTGCATACGAATGCCACACCACTTTGTACGGATATGACTGGATGTAACCGGACATATCTGCTTTTGCTTGGCTAACTCAATCCCAGATATTGCTACAGCATCTGTGTTTGTGTTTTCTGGATATTATCAACGGACTTTATTGTTTTGAATGTTTTTTATCAGGGAACATTTAGTTTTGTGCTTGGAAACACTACTTCATTCCACATGGAGACACCATCTCTACACATTCGTATTTTCTAGGGAGAAAGCTAGAGGAACAGCGGCAAACAATCGTGATATTTCTGTTTGTATCGATGGCATTTCATGCACTCATCTAAAGCAAAGACTTTGCTTTTCTCCAAACCATTTTTACTGTGATTTTCTCGGTCCACTGCATACAAATTCCACACCAGTTTGTCCGGATATGACTGGATGAAACCGGAAATATCCAGTTTTGTTTTGGATAACTCAATCCCAGATATTGCTACAGCCTTTGTGTTTGTCTCTACCTGGTATTATCCACGGACTTTATTGTTTTGAATTTTTTTTAATCAGGAAACATTTAAGTTTAATCTTCGAAACACTAATTGTTTCCACATGGAGATTCCAGCTCTACACATTCGTATTTTCTAGGGAGAAACCTAGAGGAACTGGGGCAAACAAACATGATGTTGCTGTTTGTATAGATGACATTTTATGCACTTGCCTAACGAAAACTCTTTGCTTTTCTCTAAAACCTTTTTTACTGTGATTTTCTTGGTCCATTGCATAGGAATTCCAAACCACGTTTTCCGTATATGACTGGATGAAACCAGAAATATCCGGTTGTGTTTTGCTAACTCAATGCAAAATATGTTGAAAGCCTCTGTGTTTGTGTTTTCTGGATATTATCGATGGACTTTATTGTTTTGAATATTTTTATCAGGGAACATTTAATTTTGTAACGTAGAAACACTAAAGGTTCATCATGGGGACAGCAGCTCTACACATTCGTATTTTCTAGGGAGAAAGCTAGAGGAACGGCGGCAAACAAACATGATATTTCTGTTTGTATAGATGACATTTTATGCACTTTTCTAACGAAAAGACTTTGTTTTTCTCCAAAACCATTTTTAATGTGATTTTCTCTGTCCATTGCATACGAATTCCACACCAGTTTGTCCGGATATGACTGGATGAAACCGGAAATATCCGGGTTTTTTTTGGCTAACTCAATCCCAGATATTGCTACAGCCTGTGTGTTTGTGTATTCCTGATTTTATCCGTGGATTTTATTGTTTTGAATGTTTTTTATCAGGGAACATTTAATTTGTGCTTGCCAACACTAATTGGCTCCGCATGCAGACACACTTTCTACGTATTCATATTTTCTAGGTAGAAAGCTAGAGGAACTGCCGCAAACAATCATGATATTTCTGTTTGTATCGATGACATTTTATGCACTTGCCTAACGAAAAGCCTTTGCTTTTCTCCAAAACCATTTTTAATCTGATTTTCTCGGTCCATTGCATATGAATTCCACACCAGTTTCTCCGGATATGACTGGATGAAACCGGAAATATCCGGTATTGTTTTGGCTAACTCAATCCCAGATATTGCTACAGCTTCTGTGTTTGTGTATTCCTGATATTATCCACGGACTTTATTATTTTGAATGTTTTTTTTTTATCAGGGAACATTTAATTTTGTGCTTGGAATGACCAATTGGTTCCACATGGAGACACCAGCTCTACATGCTTTTATTTTCTAGGGAGAAAGCTAGAGGAACTGCGGCAAACAACATGATATTTCTGTTTGTATCAGTGGTATTTTATGCACTTGCCTAACGAAAAGACTTTGCTTTTCTCCAAAACCATTTTTAATGTGATTTTTCTCGTTCCATTGCATATGAATTTCACACGACTTTGTCCAGCTATGACTGGATGAAACTGGAAATACCTGGTTTTGTTTTGGCTAACTCAATCCGAAATATTGTGAAAGCCTCTGTGTTTGTGTTTGCGGGATATTATCAATGGACTTTCTAGTTTTGAATGTTTTTATCAGGGAACATTTAATTTTGTACCGTTGAAGACTAATTGGTTCATCATGGGAACAGGAGCTCTACACATTCGTATTTTCGGGGGAGAAAACTAGACGAACTGCGGCAAACAAACATGATATTTATGTTGGTATAGATGACATTTTATGCACTTGCCTAACGAAAATACTTTGCCTTTCTCCAAAACAATTTTTACTCTGATTTTCTCGGTCCATTGCATACGAATGCCACACCACTTTGTACGGATATGACTGGATGTAACCGGAAATATCTGCTTTTGCTTGGCTAACTCAATCCCAGATATTGCTACAGCCTCTGTGTTTGTGTTTTCTGGATATTATCAACGGACTTTATTGTTTTGAATGTTTTTTATCAGGGAACATTTAGTTTTGTGCTTGGAAACACTACTTCATTCCACATGGAGACACCATCTCTACACATTCGTATTTTCTAGGGAGAAAGCTAGAGGAACAGCGGCAAACAATCGTGATATTTCTGTTTGTATCGATGGCATTTCATGCACTCATCTAAAGCAAAGACTTTGCTTTTCTCCAAACCATTTTTACTGTGATTTTCTCGGTCCACTGCATACAAATTCCACACCAGTTTGTCCGGATATGACTGGATGAAACCGGAAATATCCAGTTTTGTTTTGGATAACTCAATCCCAGATATTGCTACAGCCTTTGTGTTTGTCTCTACCTGGTATTATCCACGGACTTTATTGTTTTGAATTTTTTTAATCAGGAAACATTTAAGTTTAATCTTCGAAACACTAATTGTTTCCACATGGAGATTCCAGCTCTACACATTCGTATTTTCTAGGGAGAAACCTAGAGGAACTGGGGCAAACAAACATGATGTTGCTGTTTGTATAGATGACATTTTATGCACTTGCCTAACGAAAACTCTTTGCTTTTCTCTAAAACCTTTTTTACTGTGATTTTCTTGGTCCATTGCATAGGAATTCCAAACCACGTTTTCCGTATATGACTGGATGAAACCAGAAATATCCGGTTGTGTTTTGCTAACTCAATGCAAAATATGTTGAAAGCCTCTGTGTTTGTGTTTTCTGGATACTATCGATGGACTTTATTGTTTTGAATATTTTTATCAGGGAACATTTAATTTTGTAACGTAGAAACACTAAAGGTTCATCATGGGGACAGCAGCTCTACACATTCGTATTTTCTAGGGAGAAAGCTAGAGGAACGGCGGCAAACAAACATGATATTTCTGTTTGTATAGATGACATTTTATGCACTTTTCTAACGAAAAGACTTTGTTTTTCTCCAAAACCATTTTTAATGTGATTTTCTCTGTCCATTGCATACGAATTCCACACCAGTTTGTCCGGATATGACTGGATGAAACCGGATATATCCGGGTTTTTTTTTGGCTAACTCAATCCCAGATATTGCTACAGCCTGTGTGTTTGTGTATTCCTGATTTTATCTGTGGATTTCATTGTTTTGAATGTTTTTTATCAGGGAACATTTAATTTGTGCTTGCAAACACTAATTGGCTCCGCATGCAGACACACTTTCTACGTATTCATATTTTCTAGGTAGAAAGCTAGAGGAACTGCCGCAAACAATCATGATATTTCTGTTTGTATCGATGACATTTTATGCACTTGCCTAACGAAAAGCCTTTGCTTTTCTCCAAAACCATTTTTAATCTGATTTTCTCGGTCCATTGCATATGAATTCCACACCAGTTTCTCCGGATATGACTGGATGAAACCGGAAATATCCGGTATTGTTTTGGCTAACTCAATCCCAGATATTGCTACAGCTTCTGTGTTTGTGTATTCCTGATATTATCCACGGACTGTATTATTTTCAATGTTTTTTTTATCAGGGAACATTTAATTTTGTGCTTGGACTCACCAATTGGTTCCACATGGAGACACCAGCTCTACATGCTTTTATTTTCTAGGGAGAAAGCTAGAGGAACTGCGGCAAACAACATGATATTTCTGTTTGTATCGGTGGTATTTTATGCACTTGCCTAACGAAAAGACTTTGCTTTTCTCCAAAACCATTTTTAATGTGATTTTTCTCGTTCCATTGCATATGAATTTCACACGACTTTGTCCAGCTATGACTGGATGAAACTGGAAATACCTGGTTTTGTTTTGGCTAACTCAATCCGAAATATTGTGAAAGCCTCTGTGTTTGTGTTTGCGGGATATTATCAATGGACTTTCTAGTTTTGAATGTTTTTATCAGGGAACATTTAATTTTGTACCGTTGAAGACTAATTGGTTCATCATGGGAACAGGAGCTCTACACATTCGTATTTTCGGGGGAGAAAACTAGACGAACTGCGGCAAACAAACATGATATTTATGTTGGTATAGATGACATTTTATGCACTTGCCTAACGAAAATACTTTGCCTTTCTCCAAAACAATTTTTACTCTGATTTTCTCGGTCCATTGCATACGAATGCCACACCACTTTGTACGGATATGACTGGATGTAACCGGACATATCTGCTTTTGCTTGGCTAACTCAATCCCAGATATTGCTACAGCCTCTGTGTTTGTGTTTTCTGGATATTATCAACGGACTTTATTGTTTTGAATGTTTTTTATCAGGGAACATTTAGTTTTGTGCTTGGAAACACTACTTCATTCCACATGGAGACACCATCTCTACACATTCGTATTTTCTAGGGAGAAAGCTAGAGGAACAGCGGCAAACAATCGTGATATTTCTGTTTGTATCGATGGCATTTCATGCACTCATCTAAAGCAAAGACTTTGCTTTTCTCCAAACCATTTTTACTGTGATTTTCTCGGTCCACTGCATACAAATTCCACACCAGTTTGTCCGGATATGACTGGATGAAACCGGAAATATCCAGTTTTGTTTTGGATAACTCAATCCCAGATATTGCTACAGCCTTTGTGTTTGTCTCTACCTGGTATTATCCACGGACTTTATTGTTTTGAATTTTTTTTAATCAGGAAACATTTAAGTTTAATCTTCGAAACACTAATTGTTTCCACATGGAGATTCCAGCTCTACACATTCGTATTTTCTAGGGAGAAACCTAGAGGAACTGGGGCAAACAAACATGATGTTGCTGTTTGTATAGATGACATTTTATGCACTTGCCTAACGAAAACTCTTTGCTTTTCTCTAAAACCTTTTTTACTGTGATTTTCTTGGTCCATTGCATAGGAATTCCAAACCACGTTTTCCGTATATGACTGGATGAAACCAGAAATATCCGGTTGTGTTTTGCTAACTCAATGCAAAATATGTTGAAAGCCTCTGTGTTTGTGTTTTCTGGATATTATCGATGGACTTTATTGTTTTGAATATTTTTATCAGGGAACATTTAATTTTGTAACGTAGAAACACTAAAGGTTCATCATGGGGACAGCAGCTCTACACATTCGTATTTTCTAGGGAGAAAGCTAGAGGAACGGCGGCAAACAAACATGATATTTCTGTTTGTATAGATGACATTTTATGCACTTTTCTAACGAAAAGACTTTGTTTTTCTCCAAAACCATTTTTAATGTGATTTTCTCTGTCCATTGCATACGAATTCCACACCAGTTTGTCCGGATATGACTGGATGAAACCGGAAATATCCGGGTTTTTTTTGGCTAACTCAATCCCAGATATTGCTACAGCCTGTGTGTTTGTGTATTCCTGATTTTATCCGTGGATTTTATTGTTTTGAATGTTTTTTATCAGGGAACATTTAATTTGTGCTTGCAAACACTAATTGGCTCCGCATGCAGACACACTTTCTACGTATTCATATTTTCTAGGTAGAAAGCTAGAGGAACTGCCGCAAACAATCATGATATTTCTGTTTGTATCGATGACATTTTATGCACTTGCCTAACGAAAAGCCTTTGCTTTTCTCCAAAACCATTTTTAATCTGATTTTCTCGGTCCATTGCATATGAATTCCACACCAGTTTCTCCGGATATGACTGGATGAAACCGGAAATATCCGGTATTGTTTTGGCTAACTCAATCCCAGATATTGCTACAGCTTCTGTGTTTGTGTATTCCTGATATTATCCACGGACTTTATTATTTTGAATGTTTTTTTTTATCAGGGAACATTTAATTTTGTGCTTGGACTCACCAATTGGTTCCACATGGAGACACCAGCTCTACATGCTTTTATTTTCTAGGGAGAAAGCTAGAGGAACTGCGGCAAACAACATGATATTTCTGTTTGTATCGGTGGTATTTTATGCACTTGCCTAACGAAAAGACTTTGCTTTTCTCCAAAACCATTTTTAATGTGATTTTTCTCGTTCCATTGCATATGAATTTCACACGACTTTGTCCAGCTATGACTGGATGAAACTGGAAATACCTGGTTTTGTTTTGGCTAACTCAATCCGAAATATTGTGAAAGCCTCTGTGTTTGTGTTTGCGGGATATTATCAATGGACTTTCTAGTTTTGAATGTTTTTATCAGGGAACATTTAATTTTGTACCGTTGAAGACTAATTGGTTCATCATGGGAACAGGAGCTCTACACATTCGTATTTTCGGGGGAGAAAACTAGACGAACTGCGGCAAACAAACATGATATTTATGTTGGTATAGATGACATTTTATGCACTTGCCTAACGAAAATACTTTGCCTTTCTCCAAAACAATTTTTACTCTGATTTTCTCGGTCCATTGCATACGAATGCCACACCACTTTGTACGGATATGACTGGATGTAACCGGACATATCTGCTTTTGCTTGGCTAACTCAATCCCAGATATTGCTACAGCCTCTGTGTTTGTGTTTTCTGGATATTATCAACGGACTTTATTGTTTTGAATGTTTTTTATCAGGGAACATTTAGTTTTGTGCTTGGAAACACTACTTCATTCCACATGGAGACACCATCTCTACACATTCGTATTTTCTAGGGAGAAAGCTAGAGGAACAGCGGCAAACAATCGTGATATTTCTGTTTGTATCGATGGCATTTCATGCACTCATCTAAAGCAAAGACTTTGCTTTTCTCCAAACCATTTTTACTGTGATTTTCTCGGTCCACTGCATACAAATTCCACACCAGTTTGTCCGGATATGACTGGATGAAACCGGAAATATCCAGTTTTGTTTTGGATAACTCAATCCCAGATATTGCTACAGCCTTTGTGTTTGTCTCTACCTGGTATTATCCACGGACTTTATTGTTTTGAATTTTTTTAATCAGGAAACATTTAAGTTTAATCTTCGAAACACTAATTGTTTCCACATGGAGATTCCAGCTCTACACATTCGTATTTTCTAGGGAGAAACCTAGAGGAACTGGGGCAAACAAACATGATGTTGCTGTTTGTATAGATGACATTTTATGCACTTGCCTAACGAAAACTCTTTGCTTTTCTCTAAAACCTTTTTTACTGTGATTTTCTTGGTCCATTGCATAGGAATTCCAAACCACGTTTTCCGTATATGACTGGATGAAACCAGAAATATCCGGTTGTGTTTTGCTAACTCAATGCAAAATATGTTGAAAGCCTCTGTGTTTGTGTTTTCTGGATATTATCGATGGACTTTATTGTTTTGAATATTTTTATCAGGGAACATTTAATTTTGTAACGTAGAAACACTAAAGGTTCATCATGGGGACAGCAGCTCTACACATTCGTATTTTCTAGGGAGAAAGCTAGAGGAACGGCGGCAAACAAACATGATATTTCTGTTTGTATAGATGACATTTTATGCACTTTTCTAACGAAAAGACTTTGTTTTTCTCCAAAACCATTTTTAATGTGATTTTCTCTGTCCATTGCATACGAATTCCACACCAGTTTGTCCGGATATGACTGGATGAAACCGGAAATATCCGGGTTTTTTTTGGCTAACTCAATCCCAGATATTGCTACAGCCTGTGTGTTTGTGTATTCCTGATTTTATCCGTGGATTTTATTGTTTTGAATGTTTTTTATCAGGGAACATTTAATTTGTGCTTGCAAACACTAATTGGCTCCGCATGCAGACACACTTTCTACGTATTCATATTTTCTAGGTAGAAAGCTAGAGGAACTGCCGCAAACAATCATGATATTTCTGTTTGTATCGATGACATTTTATGCACTTGCCTAACGAAAAGCCTTTGCTTTTCTCCAAAACCATTTTTAATCTGATTTTCTCGGTCCATTGCATATGAATTCCACACCAGTTTCTCCGGATATGACTGGATGAAACCGGAAATATCCGGTATTGTTTTGGCTAACTCAATCCCAGATATTGCTACAGCTTCTGTGTTTGTGTATTCCTGATATTATCCACGGACTTTATTATTTTGAATGTTTTTTTTATCAGGGAACATTTAATTTTGTGCTTGGACTCACCAATTGGTTCCACATGGAGACACCAGCTCTACATGCTTTTATTTTCTAGGGAGAAAGCTAGAGGAACTGCGGCAAACAACATGATATTTCTGTTTGTATCGGTGGTATTTTATGCACTTGCCTAACGAAAAGACTTTGCTTTTCTCCAAAACCATTTTTAATGTGATTTTTCTCGTTCCATTGCATATGAATTTCACACGACTTTGTCCAGCTATGACTGGATGAAACTGCAAATACCTGGTTTTGTTTTGGCTAACTCAATCCGAAATATTGTGAAAGCCTCTGTGTTTGTGTTTGCGGGATATTATCAATGGACTTTCTAGTTTTGAATGTTTTTATCAGGGAACATTTAATTTTGTACCGTTGAAGACTAATTGGTTCATCATGGGAACAGGAGCTCTACACATTCGTATTTTCGGGGGAGAAAACTAGACGAACTGCGGCAAACAAACATGATATTTATGTTGGTATAGATGACATTTTATGCACTTGCCTAACGAAAATACTTTGCCTTTCTCCAAAACAATTTTTACTCTGATTTTCTCGGTCCATTGCATACGAATGCCACACCACTTTGTACGGATATGACTGGATGTAACCGGAAATATCTGCTTTTGCTTGGCTAACTCAATCCCAGATATTGCTACAGCCTCTGTGTTTGTGTTTTCTGGATATTATCAACGGACTTTATTGTTTTGAATGTTTTTTATCAGGGAACATTTAGTTTTGTGCTTGGAAACACTACTTCATTCCACATGGAGACACCATCTCTACACATTCGTATTTTCTAGGGAGAAAGCTAGAGGAACAGCGGCAAACAATCGTGATATTTCTGTTTGTATCGATGGCATTTCATGCACTCATCTAAAGCAAAGACTTTGCTTTTCTCCAAACCATTTTTACTGTGATTTTCTCGGTCCACTGCATACAAATTCCACACCAGTTTGTCCGGATATGACTGGATGAAACCGGAAATATCCAGTTTTGTTTTGGATAACTCAATCCCAGATATTGCTACAGCCTTTGTGTTTGTCTCTACCTGGTATTATCCACGGACTTTATTGTTTTGAATTTTTTTAATCAGGAAACATTTAAGTTTAATCTTCGAAACACTAATTGTTTCCACATGGAGATTCCAGCTCTACACATTCGTATTTTCTAGGGAGAAACCTAGAGGAACTGGGGCAAACAAACATGATGTTGCTGTTTGTATAGATGACATTTTATGCACTTGCCTAACGAAAACTCTTTGCTTTTCTCTAAAACCTTTTTTACTGTGATTTTCTTGGTCCATTGCATAGGAATTCCAAACCACGTTTTCCGTATATGACTGGATGAAACCAGAAATATCCGGTTGTGTTTTGCTAACTCAATGCAAAATATGTTGAAAGCCTCTGTGTTTGTGTTTTCTGGATATTATCGATGGACTTTATTGTTTTGAATATTTTTATCAGGGAACATTTAATTTTGTAACGTAGAAACACTAAAGGTTCATCATGGGGACAGCAGCTCTACACATTCGTATTTTCTAGGGAGAAAGCTAGAGGAACGGCGGCAAACAAACATGATATTTCTGTTTGTATAGATGACATTTTATGCACTTTTCTAACGAAAAGACTTTGTTTTTCTCCAAAACCATTTTTAATGTGATTTTCTCTGTCCATTGCATACGAATTCCACACCAGTTTGTCCGGATATGACTGGATGAAACCGGAAATATCCGGGTTTTTTTTGGCTAACTCAATCCCAGATATTGCTACAGCCTGTGTGTTTGTGTATTCCTGATTTTATCCGTGGATTTTATTGTTTTGAATGTTTTTTATCAGGGAACATTTAATTTGTGCTTGCCAACACTAATTGGCTCCGCATGCAGACACACTTTCTACGTATTCATATATTCTAGGTAGAAAGCTAGAGGAACTGCCGCAAACAATCATGATATTTCTGTTTGTATCGATGACATTTTATGCACTTGCCTAACGAAAAGCCTTTGCTTTTCTCCAAAACCATTTTTAATCTGATTTTCTCGGTCCATTGCATATGAATTCCACACCAGTTTCTCCGGATATGACTGGATGAAACCGGAAATATCCGGTATTGTTTTGGCTAACTCAATCCCAGATATTGCTACAGCTTCTGTGTTTGTGTATTCCTGATATTATCCACGGACTTTATTATTTTGAATGTTTTTTTTATCAGGGAACATTTAATTTTGTGCTTGGACTCACCAATTGGTTCCACATGGAGACACCAGCTCTACATGCTTTTATTTTCTAGGGAGAAAGCTAGAGGAACTGCGGCAAACAACATGATATTTCTGTTTGTATCGGTGGTATTTTATGCACTTGCCTAACGAAAAGACTTTGCTTTTCTCCAAAACCATTTTTAATGTGATTTTTCTCGTTCCATTGCATATGAATTTCACACGACTTTGTCCAGCTATGACTGGATGAAACTGGAAATACCTGGTTTTGTTTTGGCTAACTCAATCTGAAATATTGTGAAAGCCTCTGTGTTTGTGTTTGCGGGATATTATCAATGGACTTTCTAGTTTTGAATGTTTTTATCAGGGAACATTTAATTTTGTACCGTTGAAGACTAATTGGTTCATCATGGGAACAGGAGCTCTACACATTCGTATTTTCGGGGGAGAAAACTAGACGAACTGCGGCAAACAAACATGATATTTATGTTGGTATAGATGACATTTTATGCACTTGCCTAACGAAAATACTTTGCCTTTCTCCAAAACAATTTTTACTCTGATTTTCTCGGTCCATTGCATACGAATGCCACACCACTTTGTACGGATATGACTGGATGTAACCGGAAATATCTGCTTTTGCTTGGCTAACTCAATCCCAGATATTGCTACAGCCTCTGTGTTTGTGTTTTCTGGATATTATCAACGGACTTTATTGTTTTGAATGTTTTTTATCAGGGAACATTTAGTTTTGTGCTTGGAAACACTACTTCATTCCACATGGAGACACCATCTCTACACATTCGTATTTTCTAGGGAGAAAGCTAGAGGAACAGCGGCAAACAATCGTGATATTTCTGTTTGTATCGATGGCATTTCATGCACTCATCTAAAGCAAAGACTTTGCTTTTCTCCAAACCATTTTTACTGTGATTTTCTCGGTCCACTGCATACAAATTCCACACCAGTTTGTCCGGATATGACTGGATGAAACCGGAAATATCCAGTTTTGTTTTGGATAACTCAATCCCAGATATTGCTACAGCCTTTGTGTTTGTCTCTACCTGGTATTATCCACGGACTTTATTGTTTTGAATTTTTTTAATCAGGAAACATTTAAGTTTAATCTTCGAAACACTAATTGTTTCCACATGGAGATTCCAGCTCTACACATTCGTATTTTCTAGGGAGAAACCTAGAGGAACTGGGGCAAACAAACATGATGTTGCTGTTTGTATAGATGACATTTTATGCACTTGCCTAACGAAAACTCTTTGCTTTTCTCTAAAACCTTTTTTACTGTGATTTTCTTGGTCCATTGCATAGGAATTCCAAACCACGTTTTCCGTATATGACTGGATGAAACCAGAAATATCCGGTTGTGTTTTGCTAACTCAATGCAAAATATGTTGAAAGCCTCTGTGTTTGTGTTTTCTGGATATTATCGATGGACTTTATTGTTTTGAATATTTTTATCAGGGAACATTTAATTTTGTAACGTAGAAACACTAAAGGTTCATCATGGGGACAGCAGCTCTACACATTCGTATTTTCTAGGGAGAAAGCTAGAGGAACGGCGGCAAACAAACATGATATTTCTGTTTGTATAGATGACATTTTATGCACTTTTCTAACGAAAAGACTTTGTTTTTCTCCAAAACCATTTTTAATGTGATTTTCTCTGTCCATTGCATACGAATTCCACACCAGTTTGTCCGGATATGACTGGATGAAACCGGAAATATCCGGGTTTTTTTTGGCTAACTCAATCCCAGATATTGCTACAGCCTGTGTGTTTGTGTATTCCTGATTTTATCCGTGGATTTTATTGTTTTGAATGTTTTTTATCAGGGAACATTTAATTTGTGCTTGCAAACACTAATTGGCTCCGCATGCAGACACACTTTCTACGTATTCATATTTTCTAGGTAGAAAGCTAGAGGAACTGCCGCAAACAATCATGATATTTCTGTTTGTATCGATGACATTTTATGCACTTGCCTAACGAAAAGCCTTTGCTTTTCTCCAAAACCATTTTTAATCTGATTTTCTCGGTCCATTGCATATGAATTCCACACCAGTTTCTCCGGATATGACTGGATGAAACCGGAAATATCCGGTATTGTTTTGGCTAACTCAATCCCAGATATTGCTACAGCTTCTGTGTTTGTGTATTCCTGATATTATCCACGGACTTTATTATTTTGAATGTTTTTTTTATCAGGGAACATTTAATTTTGTGCTTGGACTCACCAATTGGTTCCACATGGAGACACCAGCTCTACATGCTTTTATTTTCTAGGGAGAAAGCTAGAGGAACTGCGGCAAACAACATGATATTTCTGTTTGTATCGGTGGTATTTTATGCACTTGCCTAACGAAAAGACTTTGCTTTTCTCCAAAACCATTTTTAATGTGATTTTTCTCGTTCCATTGCATATGAATTTCACACGACTTTGTCCAGCTATGACTGGATGAAACTGGAAATACCTGGTTTTGTTTTGGCTAACTCAATCTGAAATATTGTGAAAGCCTCTGTGTTTGTGTTTGCGGGATATTATCAATGGACTTTCTAGTTTTGAATGTTTTTATCAGGGAACATTTAATTTTGTACCATTGAAGACTAATTGGTTCATCATGGGAACAGGAGCTCTACACATTCGTATTTTCGGGGGAGAAAACTAGACGAACTGCGGCAAACAAACATGATATTTATGTTGGTATAGATGACATTTTATGCACTTGCCTAACGAAAATACTTTGCCTTTCTCCAAAACAATTTTTACTCTGATTTTCTCGGTCCATTGCATACGAATGCCACACCACTTTGTACGGATATGACTGGATGTAACCGGAAATATCTGCTTTTGCTTGGCTAACTCAATCCCAGATATTGCTACAGCCTCTGTGTTTGTGTTTTCTGGATATTATCAACGGACTTTATTGTTTTGAATGTTTTTTATCAGGGAACATTTAGTTTTGTGCTTGGAAACACTACTTCATTCCACATGGAGACACCATCTCTACACATTCGTATTTTCTAGGGAGAAAGCTAGAGGAACAGCGGCAAACAATCGTGATATTTCTGTTTGTATCGATGGCATTTCATGCACTCATCTAAAGCAAAGACTTTGCTTTTCTCCAAACCATTTTTACTGTGATTTTCTCGGTCCACTGCATACAAATTCCACACCAGTTTGTCCGGATATGACTGGATGAAACCGGAAATATCCAGTTTTGTTTTGGATAACTCAATCCCAGATATTGCTACAGCCTTTGTGTTTGTCTCTACCTGGTATTATCCACGGACTTTATTGTTTTGAATTTTTTTAATCAGGAAACATTTAAGTTTAATCTTCGAAACACTAATTGTTTCCACATGGAGATTCCAGCTCTACACATTCGTATTTTCTAGGGAGAAACCTAGAGGAACTGGGGCAAACAAACATGATGTTGCTGTTTGTATAGATGACATTTTATGCACTTGCCTAACGAAAACTCTTTGCTTTTCTCTAAAACCTTTTTTACTGTGATTTTCTTGGTCCATTGCATAGGAATTCCAAACCACGTTTTCCGTATATGACTGGATGAAACCAGAAATATCCGGTTGTGTTTTGCTAACTCAATGCAAAATATGTTGAAAGCCTCTGTGTTTGTGTTTTCTGGATATTATCGATGGACTTTATTGTTTTGAATATTTTTATCAGGGAACATTTAATTTTGTAACGTAGAAACACTAAAGGTTCATCATGGGGACAGCAGCTCTACACATTCGTATTTTCTAGGGAGAAAGCTAGAGGAACGGCGGCAAACAAACATGATATTTCTGTTTGTATAGATGACATTTTATGCACTTTTCTAACGAAAAGACTTTGTTTTTCTCCAAAACCATTTTTAATGTGATTTTCTCTGTCCATTGCATACGAATTCCACACCAGTTTGTCCGGATATGACTGGATGAAACCGGAAATATCCGGGTTTTTTTTGGCTAACTCAATCCCAGATATTGCTACAGCCTGTGTGTTTGTGTATTCCTGATTTTATCCGTGGATTTTATTGTTTTGAATGTTTTTTATCAGGGAACATTTAATTTGTGCTTGCAAACACTAATTGGCTCCGCATGCAGACACACTTTCTACGTATTCATATTTTCTAGGTAGAAAGCTAGAGGAACTGCCGCAAACAATCATGATATTTCTGTTTGTATCGATGACATTTTATGCACTTGCCTAACGAAAAGCCTTTGCTTTTCTCCAAAACCATTTTTAATCTGATTTTCTCGGTCCATTGCATATGAATTCCACACCAGTTTCTCCGGATATGACTGGATGAAACCGGAAATATCCGGTATTGTTTTGGCTAACTCAATCCCAGATATTGCTACAGCTTCTGTGTTTGTGTATTCCTGATATTATCCACGGACTTTATTATTTTGAATGTTTTTTTATCAGGGAACATTTAATTTTGTGCTTGGACTCACCAATTGGTTCCACATGGAGACACCAGCTCTACATGCTTTTATTTTCTAGGGAGAAAGCTAGAGGAACTGCGGCAAACAACATGATATTTCTGTTTGTATCGGTGGTATTTTATGCACTTGCCTAACGAAAAGACTTTGCTTTTCTCCAAAACCATTTTTAATGTGATTTTTCTTGTTCCATTGCATATGAATTTCACACGACTTTGTCCAGCTATGACTGGATGAAACTGGAAATACCTGGTTTTGTTTTGGCTAACTCAATCCGAAATATTGTGAAAGCCTCTGTGTTTGTGTTTGCGGGATATTATCAATGGACTTTCTAGTTTTGAATGTTTTTATCAGGGAACATTTAATTTTGTACCGTTGAAGACTAATTGGTTCATCATGGGAACAGGAGCTCTACACATTCGTATTTTCGGGGGAGAAAACTAGACGAACTGCGGCAAACAAACATGATATTTATGTTGGTATAGATGACATTTTATGCACTTGCCTAACGAAAATACTTTGCCTTTCTCCAAAACAATTTTTACTCTGATTTTCTCGGTCCATTGCATACGAATGCCACACCACTTTGTACGGATATGACTGGATGTAACCGGAAATATCTGCTTTTGCTTGGCTAACTCAATCCCAGATATTGCTACAGCCTCTGTGTTTGTGTTTTCTGGATATTATCAACGGACTTTATTGTTTTGAATGTTTTTTATCAGGGAACATTTAGTTTTGTGCTTGGAAACACTACTTCATTCCACATGGAGACACCATCTCTACACATTCGTATTTTCTAGGGAGAAAGCTAGAGGAACAGCGGCAAACAATCGTGATATTTCTGTTTGTATCGATGGCATTTCATGCACTCATCTAAAGCAAAGACTTTGCTTTTCTCCAAACCATTTTTACTGTGATTTTCTCGGTCCACTGCATACAAATTCCACACCAGTTTGTCCGGATATGACTGGATGAAACCGGAAATATCCAGTTTTGTTTTGGATAACTCAATCCCAGATATTGCTACAGCCTTTGTGTTTGTCTCTACCTGGTATTATCCACGGACTTTATTGTTTTGAATTTTTTTTAATCAGGAAACATTTAAGTTTAATCTTCGAAACACTAATTGTTTCCACATGGAGATTCCAGCTCTACACATTCGTATTTTCTAGGGAGAAACCTAGAGGAACTGGGGCAAACAAACATGATGTTGCTGTTTGTATAGATGACATTTTATGCACTTGCCTAACGAAAACTCTTTGCTTTTCTCTAAAACCTTTTTTACTGTGATTTTCTTGGTCCATTGCATAGGAATTCCAAACCACGTTTTCCGTATATGACTGGATGAAACCAGAAATATCCGGTTGTGTTTTGCTAACTCAATGCAAAATATGTTGAAAGCCTCTGTGTTTGTGTTTTCTGGATATTATCGATGGACTTTATTGTTTTGAATATTTTTATCAGGGAACATTTAATTTTGTAACGTAGAAACACTAAAGGTTCATCATGGGGACAGCAGCTCTACACATTCGTATTTTCTAGGGAGAAAGCTAGAGGAACGGCGGCAAACAAACATGATATTTCTGTTTGTATAGATGACATTTTATGCACTTTTCTAACGAAAAGACTTTGTTTTTCTCCAAAACCATTTTTAATGTGATTTTCTCTGTCCATTGCATACGAATTCCACACCAGTTTGTCCGGATATGACTGGATGAAACCGGAAATATCCGGGTTTTTTTTGGCTAACTCAATCCCAGATATTGCTACAGCCTGTGTGTTTGTGTATTCCTGATTTTATCCGTGGATTTTATTGTTTTGAATGTTTTTTATCAGGGAACATTTAATTTGTGCTTGCCAACACTAATTGGCTCCGCATGCAGACACACTTTCTACGTATTCATATTTTCTAGGTAGAAAGCTAGAGGAACTGCCGCAAACAATCATGATATTTCTGTTTGTATCGATGACATTTTATGCACTTGCCTAACGAAAAGCCTTTGCTTTTCTCCAAAACCATTTTTAATCTGATTTTCTCGGTCCATTGCATATGAATTCCACACCAGTTTCTCCGGATATGACTGGATGAAACCGGAAATATCCGGTATTGTTTTGGCTAACTCAATCCCAGATATTGCTACAGCTTCTGTGTTTGTGTATTCCTGATATTATCCACGGACTTTATTATTTTGAATGTTTTTTTTATCAGGGAACATTTAATTTTGTGCTTGGACTCACCAATTGGTTCCACATGGAGACACCAGCTCTACATGCTTTTATTTTCTAGGGAGAAAGCTAGAGGAACTGCGGCAAACAACATGATATTTCTGTTTGTATCGGTGGTATTTTATGCACTTGCCTAACGAAAAGACTTTGCTTTTCTCCAAAACCATTTTTAATGTGATTTTTCTCGTTCCATTGCATATGAATTTCACACGACTTTGTCCAGCTATGACTGGATGAAACTGGAAATACCTGGTTTTGTTTTGGCTAACTCAATCCGAAATATTGTGAAAGCCTCTGTGTTTGTGTTTGCGGGATATTATCAATGGACTTTCTAGTTTTGAATGTTTTTATCAGGGAACATTTAATTTTGTACCGTTGAAGACTAATTGGTTCATCATGGGAACAGGAGCTCTACACATTCGTATTTTCGGGGGAGAAAACTAGACGAACTGCGGCAAACAAACATGATATTTATGTTGGTATAGATGACATTTTATGCACTTGCCTAACGAAAATACTTTGCCTTTCTCCAAAACAATTTTTACTCTGATTTTCTCGGTCCATTGCATACGAATGCCACACCACTTTGTACGGATATGACTGGATGTAACCGGAAATATCTGCTTTTGCTTGGCTAACTCAATCCCAGATATTGCTACAGCCTCTGTGTTTGTGTTTTCTGGATATTATCAACGGACTTTATTGTTTTGAATGTTTTTTATCAGGGAACATTTAGTTTTGTGCTTGGAAACACTACTTCATTCCAAATGGAGACACCATCTCTACACATTCGTATTTTCTAGGGAGAAAGCTAGAGGAACAGCGGCAAACAATCGTGATATTTCTGTTTGTATCGATGGCATTTCATGCACTCATCTAAAGCAAAGACTTTGCTTTTCTCCAAACCATTTTTACTGTGATTTTCTCGGTCCACTGCATACAAATTCCACACCAGTTTGTCCGGATATGACTGGATGAAACCGGAAATATCCAGTTTTGTTTTGGATAACTCAATCCCAGATATTGCTACAGCCTTTGTGTTTGTCTCTACCTGGTATTATCCACGGACTTTATTGTTTTGAATTTTTTTTAATCAGGAAACATTTAAGTTTAATCTTCGAAACACTAATTGTTTCCACATGGAGATTCCAGCTCTACACATTTGTATTTTCTAGGGAGAAACCTAGAGGAACTGGGGCAAACAAACATGATGTTGCTGTTTGTATAGATGACATTTTATGCACTTGCCTAACGAAAACTCTTTGCTTTTCTCTAAAACCTTTTTTACTGTGATTTTCTTGGTCCATTGCATAGGAATTCCAAACCACGTTTTCCGTATATGACTGGATGAAACCAGAAATATCCGGTTGTGTTTTGCTAACTCAATGCAAAATATGTTGAAAGCCTCTGTGTTTGTGTTTTCTGGATATTATCGATGGACTTTATTGTTTTGAATATTTTTATCAGGGAACATTTAATTTTGTAACGTAGAAACACTAAAGGTTCATCATGGGGACAGCAGCTCTACACATTCGTATTTTCTAGGGAGAAAGCTAGAGGAACGGCGGCAAACAAACATGATATTTCTGTTTGTATAGATGACATTTTATGCACTTTTCTAACGAAAAGACTTTGTTTTTCTCCAAAACCATTTTTAATGTGATTTTCTCTGTCCATTGCATACGAATTCCACACCAGTTTGTCCGGATATGACTGGATGAAACCGGAAATATCCGGGTTTTTTTTGGCTAACTCAATCCCAGATATTGCTACAGCCTGTGTGTTTGTGTATTCCTGATTTTATCCGTGGATTTTATTGTTTTGAATGTTTCTTATCAGGGAACATTTAATTTGTGCTTGCCAACACTAATTGGCTCCGCATGCAGACACACTTTCTACGTATTCATATTTTCTAGGTAGAAAGCTAGAGGAACTGCCGCAAACAATCATGATATTTCTGTTTGTATCGATGACATTTTATGCACTTGCCTAACGAAAAGCCTTTGCTTTTCTCCAAAACCATTTTTAATCTGATTTTCTCGGTCCATTGCATATGAATTCCACACCAGTTTCTCCGGATATGACTGGATGAAACCGGAAATATCCGGTATTGTTCTGGCTAACTCAATCCCAGATATTGCTACAGCTTCTGTGTTTGTGTATTCCTGATATTATCCACGGACTTTATTATTTTGAATGTTTTTTTTTATCAGGGAACATTTAATTTTGTGCTTGGACTCACCAATTGGTTCCACATGGAGACACCAGCTCTACATGCTTTTATTTTCTAGGGAGAAAGCTAGAGGAACTGCGGCAAACAACATGATATTTCTGTTTGTATCGGTGGTATTTTATGCACTTGCCTAACGAAAAGACTTTGCTTTTCTCCAAAACCATTTTTAATGTGATTTTTCTCGTTCCATTGCATATGAATTTCACACGACTTTGTCCAGCTATGGCTGGATGAAACTGGAAATACCTGGTTTTGTTTTGGCTAACTCAATCCGAAATATTGTGAAAGCCTCTGTGTTTGTGTTTGCGGGATATTATCAATGGACTTTCTAGTTTTGAATGTTTTTATCAGGGAACATTTAATTTTGTACCGTTGAAGACTAATTGGTTCATCATGGGAACAGGAGCTCTACACATTCGTATTTTCGGGGGAGAAAACTAGACGAACTGCGGCAAACAAACATGATATTTATGTTGGTATAGATGACATTTTATGCACTTGCCTAACGAAAATACTTTGCCTTTCTCCAAAACAATTTTTACTCTGATTTTCTCGGTCCATTGCATACGAATGCCACACCACTTTGTACGGATATGACTGGATGTAACCGGAAATATCTGCTTTTGCTTGGCTAACTCAATCCCAGATATTGCTACAGCCTCTGTGTTTGTGTTTTCTGGATATTATCAACGGACTTTATTGTTTTGAATGTTTTTTATCAGGGAACATTTAGTTTTGTGCTTGGAAACACTACTTCATTCCACATGGAGACACCATCTCTACACATTCGTATTTTCGAGGGAGAAAGCTAGAGGAACAGCGGCAAACAATCGTGATATTTCTGTTTGTATCGATGGCATTTCATGCACTCATCTAAAGCAAAGACTTTGCTTTTCTCCAAACCATTTTTACTGTGATTTTCTCGGTCCACTGCATACAAATTCCACACCAGTTTGTCCGGATATGACTGGATGAAACCGGAAATATCCAGTTTTGTTTTGGATAACTCAATCCCAGATATTGCTACAGCCTTTGTGTTTGTCTCTACCTGGTATTATCCACGGACTTTATTGTTTTGAATTTTTTTTAATCAGGAAACATTTAAGTTTAATCTTCGAAACACTAATTGTTTCCACATGGAGATTCCAGCTCTACACATTCGTATTTTCTAGGGAGAAACCTAGAGGAACTGGGGCAAACAAACATGATGTTGCTGTTTGTATAGATGACATTTTATGCACTTGCCTAACGAAAACTCTTTGCTTTTCTCTAAAACCTTTTTTACTGTGATTTTCTTGGTCCATTGCATAGGAATTCCAAACCACGTTTTCCGTATATGACTGGATGAAACCAGAAATATCCGGTTGTGTTTTGCTAACTCAATGCAAAATATGTTGAAAGCCTCTGTGTTTGTGTTTTCTGGATATTATCGATGGACTTTATTGTTTTGAATATTTTTATCAGGGAACATTTAATTTTGTAACGTAGAAACACTAAAGGTTCATCATGGGGACAGCAGCTCTACACATTCGTATTTTCTAGGGAGAAAGCTAGAGGAACGGCGGCAAACAAACATGATATTTCTGTTTGTATAGATGACATTTTATGCACTTTTCTAACGAAAAGACTTTGTTTTTCTCCAAAACCATTTTTAATGTGATTTTCTCTGTCCATTGCATACGAATTCCACACCAGTTTGTCCGGATATGACTGGATGAAACCGGAAATATCCGGGTTTTTTTTGGCTAACTCAATCCCAGATATTGCTACAGCCTGTGTGTTTGTGTATTCCTGATTTTATCCGTGGATTTTATTGTTTTGAATGTTTTTTATCAGGGAACATTTAATTTGTGCTTGCCAACACTAATTGGCTCCGCATGCAGACACACTTTCTACGTATTCATATTTTCTAGGTAGAAAGCTAGAGGAACTGCCGCAAACAATCATGATATTTCTGTTTGTATCGATGACATTTTATGCACTTGCCTAACGAAAAGCCTTTGCTTTTCTCCAAAACCATTTTTAATCTGATTTTCTCGGTCCATTGCATATGAATTCCACACCAGTTTCTCCGGATATGACTGGATGAAACCGGAAATATCCGGTATTGTTTTGGCTAACTCAATCCCAGATATTGCTACAGCTTCTGTGTTTGTGTATTCCTGATATTATCCACGGACTTTATTATTTTGAATGTTTTTTTTATCAGGGAACATTTAATTTTGTGCTTGGACTCACCAATTGGTTCCACATGGAGACACCAGCTCTACATGCTTTTATTTTCTAGGGAGAAAGCTAGAGGAACTGCGGCAAACAACATGATATTTCTGTTTGTATCGGTGGTATTTTATGCACTTGCCTAACGAAAAGACTTTGCTTTTCTCCAAAACCATTTTTAATGTGATTTTTCTCGTTCCATTGCATATGAATTTCACACGACTTTGTCCAGCTATGACTGGATGAAACTGGAAATACCTGGTTTTGTTTTGGCTAACTCAATCCGAAATATTGTGAAAGCCTCTGTGTTTGTGTTTGCGGGATATTATCAATGGACTTTCTAGTTTTGAATGTTTTTATCAGGGAACATTTAATTTTGTACCGTTGAAGACTAATTGGTTCATCATGGGAACAGGAGCTCTACACATTCGTATTTTCGGGGGAGAAAACTAGACGAACTGCGGCAAACAAACATGATATTTATGTTGGTATAGATGACATTTTATGCACTTGCCTAACGAAAATACTTTGCCTTTCTCCAAAACAATTTTTACTCTGATTTTCTCGGTCCATTGCATACGAATGCCACACCACTTTGTACGGATATGACTGGATGTAACCGGAAATATCTGCTTTTGCTTGGCTAACTCAATCCCAGATATTGCTACAGCCTCTGTGTTTGTGTTTTCTGGATATTATCAACGGACTTTATTGTTTTGAATGTTTTTTATCAGGGAACATTTAGTTTTGTGCTTGGAAACACTACTTCATTCCACATGGAGACACCATCTCTACACATTCGTATTTTCTAGGGAGAAAGCTAGAGGAACAGCGGCAAACAATCGTGATATTTCTGTTTGTATCGATGGCATTTCATGCACTCATCTAAAGCAAAGACTTTGCTTTTCTCCAAACCATTTTTACTGTGATTTTCTCGGTCCACTGCATACAAATTCCACACCAGTTTGTCCGGATATGACTGGATGAAACCGGAAATATCCAGTTTTGTTTTGGATAACTCAATCCCAGATATTGCTACAGCCTTTGTGTTTGTCTCTACCTGGTATTATCCACGGACTTTATTGTTTTGAATTTTTTTTAATCAGGAAACATTTAAGTTTAATCTTCGAAACACTAATTGTTTCCACATGGAGATTCCAGCTCTACACATTTGTATTTTCTAGGGAGAAACCTAGAGGAACTGGGGCAAACAAACATGATGTTGCTGTTTGTATAGATGACATTTTATGCACTTGCCTAACGAAAACTCTTTGCTTTTCTCTAAAACCTTTTTTACTGTGATTTTCTTGGTCCATTGCATAGGAATTCCAAACCACGTTTTCCGTATATGACTGGATGAAACCAGAAATATCCGGTTGTGTTTTGCTAACTCAATGCAAAATATGTTGAAAGCCTCTGTGTTTGTGTTTTCTGGATATTATCGATGGACTTTATTGTTTTGAATATTTTTATCAGGGAACATTTAATTTTGTAACGTAGAAACACTAAAGGTTCATCATGGGGACAGCAGCTCTACACATTCGTATTTTCTAGGGAGAAAGCTAGAGGAACGGCGGCAAACAAACATGATATTTCTGTTTGTATAGATGACATTTTATGCACTTTTCTAACGAAAAGACTTTGTTTTTCTCCAAAACCATTTTTAATGTGATTTTCTCTGTCCATTGCATACGAATTCCACACCAGTTTGTCCGGATATGACTGGATGAAACCGGAAATATCCGGGTTTTTTTTGGCTAACTCAATCCCAGATATTGCTACAGCCTGTGTGTTTGTGTATTCCTGATTTTATCCGTGGATTTTATTGTTTTGAATGTTTTTTATCAGGGAACATTTAATTTGTGCTTGCCAACACTAATTGGCTCCGCATGCAGACACACTTTCTACGTATTCATATTTTCTAGGTAGAAAGCTAGAGGAACTGCCGCAAACAATCATGATATTTCTGTTTGTATCGATGACATTTTATGCACTTGCCTAACGAAAAGCCTTTGCTTTTCTCCAAAACCATTTTTAATCTGATTTTCTCGGTCCATTGCATATGAATTCCACACCAGTTTCTCCGGATATGACTGGATGAAACCGGAAATATCCGGTATTGTTCTGGCTAACTCAATCCCAGATATTGCTACAGCTTCTGTGTTTGTGTATTCCTGATATTATCCACGGACTTTATTATTTTGAATGTTTTTTTTTATCAGGGAACATTTAATTTTGTGCTTGGACTCACCAATTGGTTCCACATGGAGACACCAGCTCTACATGCTTTTATTTTCTAGGGAGAAAGCTAGAGGAACTGCGGCAAACAACATGATATTTCTGTTTGTATCGGTGGTATTTTATGCACTTGCCTAACGAAAAGACTTTGCTTTTCTCCAAAACCATTTTTAATGTGATTTTTCTCGTTCCATTGCATATGAATTTCACACGACTTTGTCCAGCTATGACTGGATGAAACTGGAAATACCTGGTTTTGTTTTGGCTAACTCAATCCGAAATATTGTGAAAGCCTCTGTGTTTGTGTTTGCGGGATATTATCAATGGACTTTCTAGTTTTGAATGTTTTTATCAGGGAACATTTAATTTTGTACCGTTGAAGACTAATTGGTTCATCATGGGAACAGGAGCTCTACACATTCGTATTTTCGGGGGAGAAAACTAGACGAACTGCGGCAAACAAACATGATATTTATGTTGGTATAGATGACATTTTATGCACTTGCCTAACGAAAATACTTTGCCTTTCTCCAAAACAATTTTTACTCTGATTTTCTCGGTCCATTGCATACGAATGCCACACCACTTTGTACGGATATGACTGGATGTAACCGGAAATATCTGCTTTTGCTTGGCTAACTCAATCCCAGATATTGCTACAGCCTCTGTGTTTGTGTTTTCTGGATATTATCAACGGACTTTATTGTTTTGAATGTTTTTTATCAGGGAACATTTAGTTTTGTGCTTGGAAACACTACTTCATTCCACATGGAGACACCATCTCTACACATTCGTATTTTCTAGGGAGAAAGCTAGAGGAACAGCGGCAAACAATCATGATATTTCTGTTTGTATCGATGGCATTTCATGCACTCATCTAAAGCAAAGACTTTGCTTTTCTCCAAACCATTTTTACTGTGATTTTCTCGGTCCACTGCATACAAATTCCACACCAGTTTGTCCGGATATGACTGGATGAAACCGGAAATATCCAGTTTTGTTTTGGATAACTCAATCCCAGATATTGCTACAGCCTTTGTGTTTGTCTCTACCTGGTATTATCCACGGACTTTATTGTTTTGAATTTTTTTAATCAGGAAACATTTAAGTTTAATCTTCGAAACACTAATTGTTTCCACATGGAGATTCCAGCTCTACACATTCGTATTTTCTAGGGAGAAACCTAGAGGAACTGGGGCAAACAAACATGATGTTGCTGTTTGTATAGATGACATTTTATGCACTTGCCTAACGAAAACTCTTTGCTTTTCTCTAAAACCTTTTTTACTGTGATTTTCTTGGTCCATTGCATAGGAATTCCAAACCACGTTTTCCGTATATGACTGGATGAAACCAGAAATATCCGGTTGTGTTTTGCTAACTCAATGCAAAATATGTTGAAAGCCTCTGTGTTTGTGTTTTCTGGATATTATCGATGGACTTTATTGTTTTGAATATTTTTATCAGGGAACATTTAATTTTGTAACGTAGAAACACTAAAGGTTCATCATGGGGACAGCAGCTCTACACATTCGTATTTTCTAGGGAGAAAGCTAGAGGAACGGCGGCAAACAAACATGATATTTCTGTTTGTATAGATGACATTTTATGCACTTTTCTAACGAAAAGACTTTGTTTTTCTCCAAAACCATTTTTAATGTGATTTTCTCTGTCCATTGCATACGAATTCCACACCAGTTTGTCCGGATATGACTGGATGAAACCGGAAATATCCGGGTTTTTTTTGGCTAACTCAATCCCAGATATTGCTACAGCCTGTGTGTTTGTGTATTCCTGATTTTATCCGTGGATTTTATTGTTTTGAATGTTTTTTATCAGGGAACATTTAATTTGTGCTTGCCAACACTAATTGGCTCCGCATGCAGACACACTTTCTACGTATTCATATTTTCTAGGTAGAAAGCTAGAGGAACTGCGGCAAACAATCATGATATTTCTGTTTGTATCGATGACATTTTATGCACTTGCCTAACGAAAAGCCTTTGCTTTTCTCCAAAACCATTTTTAATCTGATTTTCTCGGTCCATTGCATATGAATTCCACACCAGTTTCTCCGGATATGACTGGATGAAACCGGAAATATCCGGTATTGTTTTGGCTAACTCAATCCCAGATATTGCTACAGCTTCTGTGTTTGTGTATTCCTGATATTATCCACGGACTTTATTATTTTGAATGTTTTTTTTATCAGGGAACATTTAATTTTGTGCTTGGACTCACCAATTGGTTCCACATGGAGACACCAGCTCTACATGCTTTTATTTTCTAGGGAGAAAGCTAGAGGAACTGCGGCAAACAACATGATATTTCTGTTTGTATCGGTGGTATTTTATGCACTTGCCTAACGAAAAGACTTTGCTTTTCTCCAAAACCATTTTTAATGTGATTTTTCTCGTTCCATTGCATATGAATTTCACACGACTTTGTCCAGCTATGACTGGATGAAACTGGAAATACCTGGTTTTGTTTTGGCTAACTCAATCCGAAATATTGTGAAAGCCTCTGTGTTTGTGTTTGCGGGATATTATCAATGGACTTTCTAGTTTTGAATGTTTTTATCAGGGAACATTTAATTTTGTACCGTTGAAGACTAATTGGTTCATCATGGGAACAGGAGCTCTACACATTCGTATTTTCGGGGGAGAAAACTAGACGAACTGTGGCAAACAAACATGATATTTATGTTGGTATAGATGACATTTTATGCACTTGCCTAACGAAAATACTTTGCCTTTCTCCAAAACAATTTTTACTCTGATTTTCTCGGTCCATTGCATACGAATGCCACACCACTTTGTACGGATATGACTGGATGTAACCGGAAATATCTGCTTTTGCTTGGCTAACTCAATCCCAGATATTGCTACAGCCTCTGTGTTTGTGTTTTCTGGATATTATCAACGGACTTTATTGTTTTGAATGTTTTTTATCAGGGAACATTTAGTTTTGTGCTTGGAAACACTACTTCATTCCACATGGAGACACCATCTCTACACATTCGTATTTTCTAGGGAGAAAGCTAGAGGAACAGCGGCAAACAATCGTGATATTTCTGTTTGTATCGATGGCATTTCATGCACTCATCTAAAGCAAAGACTTTGCTTTTCTCCAACCATTTTTACTGTGATTTTCTCGGTCCACTGCATACAAATTCCACACCAGTTTGTCCGGATATGACTGGATGAAACCGGAAATATCCAGTTTTGTTTTGGATAACTCAATCCCAGATATTGCTACAGCCTTTGTGTTTGTCTCTACCTGGTATTATCCACGGACTTTATTGTTTTGAATTTTTTTTAATCAGGAAACATTTAAGTTTAATCTTCGAAACACTAATTGTTTCCACATGGAGATTCCAGCTCTACACATTCGTATTTTCTAGGGAGAAACCTAGAGGAACTGGGGCAAACAAACATGATGTTGCTGTTTGTATAGATGACATTTTATGCACTTGCCTAACGAAAACTCTTTGCTTTTCTCTAAAACCTTTTTTACTGTGATTTTCTTGGTCCATTGCATAGGAATTCCAAACCACGTTTTCCGTATATGACTGGATGAAACCAGAAATATCCGGTTGTGTTTTGCTAACTCAATGCAAAATATGTTGAAAGCCTCTGTGTTTGTGTTTTCTGGATATTATCGATGGACTTTATTGTTTTGAATATTTTTATCAGGGAACATTTAATTTTGTAACGTAGAAACACTAAAGGTTCATCATGGGGACAGCAGCTCTACACATTCGTATTTTCTAGGGAGAAAGCTAGAGGAACGGCGGCAAACAAACATGATATTTCTGTTTGTATAGATGACATTTTATGCACTTTTCTAACGAAAAGACTTTGTTTTTCTCCAAAACCATTTTTAATGTGATTTTCTCTGTCCATTGCATACGAATTCCACACCAGTTTGTCCGGATATGACTGGATGAAACCGGAAATATCCGGGTTTTTTTTGGCTAACTCAATCCCAGATATTGCTACAGCCTGTGTGTTTGTGTATTCCTGATTTTATCCGTGGATTTTATTGTTTTGAATGTTTTTTATCAGGGAACATTTAATTTGTGCTTGCCAACACTAATTGGCTCCGCATGCAGACACACTTTCTACGTATTCATATTTTCTAGGTAGAAAGCTAGAGGAACTGCCGCAAACAATCATGATATTTCTGTTTGTATCGATGACATTTTATGCACTTGCCTAACGAAAAGCCTTTGCTTTTCTCCAAAACCATTTTTAATCTGATTTTCTCGGTCCATTGCATATGAATTCCACACCAGTTTCTCCGGATATGACTGGATGAAACCGGAAATATCCGGTATTGTTTTGGCTAACTCAATCCCAGATATTGCTACAGCTTCTGTGTTTGTGTATTCCTGATATTATCCACGGACTTTATTATTTTGAATGTTTTTTTTTATCAGGGAACATTTAATTTTGTGCTTGGACTCACCAATTGGTTCCACATGGAGACACCAGCTCTACATGCTTTTATTTTCTAGGGAGAAAGCTAGAGGAACTGCGGCAAACAACATGATATTTCTGTTTGTATCGGTGGTATTTTATGCACTTGCCTAACGAAAAGACTTTGCTTTTCTCCAAAACCATTTTTAATGTGATTTTTCTCGTTCCATTGCATATGAATTTCACACGACTTTGTCCAGCTATGACTGGATGAAACTGGAAATACCTGGTTTTGTTTTGGCTAACTCAATCCGAAATATTGTGAAAGCCTCTGTGTTTGTGTTTGCGGGATATTATCAATGGACTTTCTAGTTTTGAATGTTTTTATCAGGGAACATTTAATTTTGTACCGTTGAAGACTAATTGGTTCATCATGGGAACAGGAGCTCTACACATTCGTATTTTCGGGGGAGAAAACTAGACGAACTGCGGCAAACAAACATGATATTTATGTTGGTATAGATGACATTTTATGCACTTGCCTAACGAAAATACTTTGCCTTTCTCCAAAACAATTTTTACTCTGATTTTCTCGGTCCATTGCATACGAATGCCACACCACTTTGTACGGATATGACTGGATGTAACCGGAAATATCTGCTTTTGCTTGGCTAACTCAATCCCAGATATTGCTACAGCCTCTGTGTTTGTGTTTTCTGGATATTATCAACGGACTTTATTGTTTTGAATGTTTTTTATCAGGGAACATTTAGTTTTGTGCTTGGAAACACTACTTCATTCCACATGGAGACACCATCTCTACACATTCGTATTTTCTAGGGAGAAAGCTAGAGGAACAGCGGCAAACAATCATGATATTTCTGTTTGTATCGATGGCATTTCATGCACTCATCTAAAGCAAAGACTTTGCTTTTCTCCAAACCATTTTTACTGTGATTTTCTCGGTCCACTGCATACAAATTCCACACCAGTTTGTCCGGATATGACTGGATGAAACCGGAAATATCCAGTTTTGTTTTGGATAACTCAATCCCAGATATTGCTACAGCCTTTGTGTTTGTCTCTACCTGGTATTATCCACGGACTTTATTGTTTTGAATTTTTTTAATCAGGAAACATTTAAGTTTAATCTTCGAAACACTAATTGTTTCCACATGGAGATTCCAGCTCTACACATTCGTATTTTCTAGGGAGAAACCTAGAGGAACTGGGGCAAACAAACATGATGTTGCTGTTTGTATAGATGACATTTTATGCACTTGCCTAACGAAAACTCTTTGCTTTTCTCTAAAACCTTTTTTACTGTGATTTTCTTGGTCCATTGCATAGGAATTCCAAACCACGTTTTCCGTATATGACTGGATGAAACCAGAAATATCCGGTTGTGTTTTGCTAACTCAATGCAAAATATGTTGAAAGCCTCTGTGTTTGTGTTTTCTGGATATTATCGATGGACTTTATTGTTTTGAATATTTTTATCAGGGAACATTTAATTTTGTAACGTAGAAACACTAAAGGTTCATCATGGGGACAGCAGCTCTACACATTCGTATTTTCTAGGGAGAAAGCTAGAGGAACGGCGGCAAACAAACATGATATTTCTGTTTGTATAGATGACATTTTATGCACTTTTCTAACGAAAAGACTTTGTTTTTCTCCAAAACCATTTTTAATGTGATTTTCTCTGTCCATTGCATACGAATTCCACACCAGTTTGTCCGGATATGACTGGATGAAACCGGAAATATCCGGGTTTTTTTTGGCTAACTCAATCCCAGATATTGCTACAGCCTGTGTGTTTGTGTATTCCTGATTTTATCCGTGGATTTTATTGTTTTGAATGTTTTTTATCAGGGAACATTTAATTTGTGCTTGCCAACACTAATTGGCTCCGCATGCAGACACACTTTCTACGTATTCATATTTTCTAGGTAGAAAGCTAGAGGAACTGCCGCAAACAATCATGATATTTCTGTTTGTATCGATGACATTTTATGCACTTGCCTAACGAAAAGCCTTTGCTTTTCTCCAAAACCATTTTTAATCTGATTTTCTCGGTCCATTGCATATGAATTCCACACCAGTTTCTCCGGATATGACTGGATGAAACCGGAAATATCCGGTATTGTTTTGGCTAACTCAATCCCAGATATTGCTACAGCTTCTGTGTTTGTGTATTCCTGATATTATCCACGGACTTTATTATTTTGAATGTTTTTTTTTATCAGGGAACATTTAATTTTGTGCTTGGACTCACCAATTGGTTCCACATGGAGACACCAGCTCTACATGCTTTTATTTTCTAGGGAGAAAGCTAGAGGAACTGCGGCAAACAACATGATATTTCTGTTTGTATCGGTGGTATTTTATGCACTTGCCTAACGAAAAGACTTTGCTTTTCTCCAAAACCATTTTTAATGTGATTTTTCTCGTTCCATTGCATATGAATTTCACACGACTTTGTCCAGCTATGACTGGATGAAACTGGAAATACCTGGTTTTGTTTTGGCTAACTCAATCTGAAATATTGTGAAAGCCTCTGTGTTTGTGTTTGCGGGATATTATCAATGGACTTTCTAGTTTTGAATGTTTTTATCAGGGAACATTTAATTTTGTACCGTTGAAGACTAATTGGTTCATCATGGGAACAGGAGCTCTACACATTCGTATTTTCGGGGGAGAAAACTAGACGAACTGCGGCAAACAAACATGATATTTATGTTGGTATAGATGACATTTTATGCACTTGCCTAACGAAAATACTTTGCCTTTCTCCAAAACAATTTTTACTCTGATTTTCTCGGTCCATTGCATACGAATGCCACACCACTTTGTACGGATATGACTGGATGTAACCGGAAATATCTGCTTTTGCTTGGCTAACTCAATCCCAGATATTGCTACAGCCTCTGTGTTTGTGTTTTCTGGATATTATCAACGGACTTTATTGTTTTGAATGTTTTTTATCAGGGAACATTTAGTTTTGTGCTTGGAAACACTACTTCATTCCACATGGAGACACCATCTCTACACATTCGTATTTTCTAGGGAGAAAGCTAGAGGAACAGCGGCAAACAATCGTGATATTTCTGTTTGTATCGATGGCATTTCATGCACTCATCTAAAGCAAAGACTTTGCTTTTCTCCAAACCATTTTTACTGTGATTTTCTCGGTCCACTGCATACAAATTCCACACCAGTTTGTCCGGATATGACTGGATGAAACCGGAAATATCCAGTTTTGTTTTGGATAACTCAATCCCAGATATTGCTACAGCCTTTGTGTTTGTCTCTACCTGGTATTATCCACGGACTTTATTGTTTTGAATTTTTTTAATCAGGAAACATTTAAGTTTAATCTTCGAAACACTAATTGTTTCCACATGGAGATTCCAGCTCTACACATTCGTATTTTCTAGGGAGAAACCTAGAGGAACTGGGGCAAACAAACATGATGTTGCTGTTTGTATAGATGACATTTTATGCACTTGCCTAACGAAAACTCTTTGCTTTTCTCTAAAACCTTTTTTACTGTGATTTTCTTGGTCCATTGCATAGGAATTCCAAACCACGTTTTCCGTATATGACTGGATGAAACCAGAAATATCCGGTTGTGTTTTGCTAACTCAATGCAAAATATGTTGAAAGCCTCTGTGTTTGTGTTTTCTGGATATTATCGATGGACTTTATTGTTTTGAATATTTTTATCAGGGAACATTTAGTTTTGTAACGTAGAAACACTAAAGGTTCATCATGGGGACAGCAGCTCTACACATTCGTATTTTCTAGGGAGAAAGCTAGAGGAACGGTGGCAAACAAACATGATATTTCTGTTTGTATAGATGACATTTTATGCACTTTTCTAACGAAAAGACTTTGTTTTTCTCCAAAACCATTTTTAATGTGATTTTCTCTGTCCATTGCATACGAATTCCACACCAGTTTGTCCGGATATGACTGGATGAAACCGGAAATATCCGGGTTTTTTTTGGCTAACTCAATCCCAGATATTGCTACAGCCTGTGTGTTTGTGTATTCCTGATTTTATCCGTGGATTTTATTGTTTTGAATGTTTTTTATCAGGGAACATTTAATTTGTGCTTGCCAACACTAATTGGCTCCGCATGCAGACACACTTTCTACGTATTCATATTTTCTAGGTAGAAAGCTAGAGGAACTGCCGCAAACAATCATGATATTTCTGTTTGTATCGATGACATTTTATGCACTTGCCTAACGAAAAGCCTTTGCTTTTCTCCAAAACCATTTTTAATCTGATTTTCTCAGTCCATTGCATATGAATTCCACACCAGTTTCTCCGGATATGACTGGATGAAACCGGAAATATCCGGTATTGTTTTGGCTAACTCAATCCCAGATATTGCTACAGCTTCTGTGTTTGTGTATTCCTGATATTATCCACGGACTTTATTATTTTGAATGTTTTTTTTTTATCAGGGAACATTTAATTTTGTGCTTGGACTCACCAATTGGTTCCACATGGAGACACCAGCTCTACATGCTTTTATTTTCTAGGGAGAAAGCTAGAGGAACTGCGGCAAACAACATGATATTTCTGTTTGTATCGGTGGTATTTTATGCACTTGCCTAACGAAAAGACTTTGCTTTTCTCCAAAACCATTTTTAATGTGATTTTTCTCGTTCCATTGCATATGAATTTCACACGACTTTGTCCAGCTATGACTGGATGAAACTGGAAATACCTGGTTTTGTTTTGGCTAACTCAATCTGAAATATTGTGAAAGCCTCTGTGTTTGTGTTTGCGGGATATTATCAATGGACTTTCTAGTTTTGAATGTTTTTATCAGGGAACATTTAATTTTGTACCGTTGAAGACTAATTGGTTCATCATGGGAACAGGAGCTCTACACATTCGTATTTTCGGGGGAGAAAACTAGACGAACTGCGGCAAACAAACATGATATTTATGTTGGTATAGATGACATTTTATGCACTTGCCTAACGAAAATACTTTGCCTTTCTCCAAAACAATTTTTACTCTGATTTTCTCGGTCCATTGCATACGAATGCCACACCACTTTGTACGGATATGACTGGATGTAACCGGAAATATCTGCTTTTGCTTGGCTAACTCAATCCCAGATATTGCTACAGCCTCTGTGTTTGTGTTTTCTGGATATTATCAACGGACTTTATTGTTTTGAATGTTTTTTATCAGGGAACATTTAGTTTTGTGCTTGGAAACACTACTTCATTCCACATGGAGACACCATCTCTACACATTCGTATTTTCTAGGGAGAAAGCTAGAGGAACAGCGGCAAACAATCGTGATATTTCTGTTTGTATCGATGGCATTTCATGCACTCATCTAAAGCAAAGACTTTGCTTTTCTCCAAACCATTTTTACTGTGATTTTCTCGGTCCACTGCATACAAATTCCACACCAGTTTGTCCGGATATGACTGGATGAAACCGGAAATATCCAGTTTTGTTTTGGATAACTCAATCCCAGATATTGCTACAGCCTTTGTGTTTGTCTCTACCTGGTATTATCCACGGACTTTATTGTTTTGAATTTTTTTAATCAGGAAACATTTAAGTTTAATCTTCGAAACACTAATTGTTTCCACATGGAGATTCCAGCTCTACACATTCGTATTTTCTAGGGAGAAACCTAGAGGAACTGGGGCAAACAAACATGATGTTGCTGTTTGTATAGATGACATTTTATGCACTTGCCTAACGAAAACTCTTTGCTTTTCTCTAAAACCTTTTTTACTGTGATTTTCTTGGTCCATTGCATAGGAATTCCAAACCACGTTTTCCGTATATGACTGGATGAAACCAGAAATATCCGGTTGTGTTTTGCTAACTCAATGCAAAATATGTTGAAAGCCTCTGTGTTTGTGTTTTCTGGATATTATCGATGGACTTTATTGTTTTGAATATTTTTATCAGGGAACATTTAATTTTGTAACGTAGAAACACTAAAGGTTCATCATGGGGACAGCAGCTCTACACATTCGTATTTTCTAGGGAGAAAGCTAGAGGAACGGCGGCAAACAAACATGATATTTCTGTTTGTATAGATGACATTTTATGCACTTTTCTAACGAAAAGACTTTGTTTTTCTCCAAAACCATTTTTAATGTGATTTTCTCTGTCCATTGCATACGAATTCCACACCAGTTTGTCCGGATATGACTGGATGAAACCGGAAATATCCGGGTTTTTTTTGGCTAACTCAATCCCAGATATTGCTACAGCCTGTGTGTTTGTGTATTCCTGATTTTATCCGTGGATTTTATTGTTTTGAATGTTTTTTATCAGGGAACATTTAATTTGTGCTTGCAAACACTAATTGGCTCCGCATGCAGACACACTTTCTACGTATTCATATTTTCTAGGTAGAAAGCTAGAGGAACTGCCGCAAACAATCATGATATTTCTGTTTGTATCGATGACATTTTATGCACTTGCCTAATGAAAAGCCTTTGCTTTTCTCCAAAACCATTTTTAATCTGATTTTCTCGGTCCATTGCATATGAATTCCACACCAGTTTCTCCGGATATGACTGGATGAAACCGGAAATATCCGGTATTGTTTTGGCTAACTCAATCCCAGATATTGCTACAGCTTCTGTGTTTGTGTATTCCTGATATTATCCACGGACTTTATTATTTTGAATGTTTTTTTTTATCAGGGAACATTTAATTTTGTGCTTGGACTCACCAATTGGTTCCACATGGAGACACCAGCTCTACATGCTTTTATTTTCTAGGGAGAAAGCTAGAGGAACTGCGGCAAACAACATGATATTTCTGTTTGTATCGGTGGTATTTTATGCACTTGCCTAACGAAAAGACTTTGCTTTTCTCCAAAACCATTTTTAATGTGATTTTTCTCGTTCCATTGCATATGAATTTCACACGACTTTGTCCAGCTATGACTGGATGAAACTGGAAATACCTGGTTTTGTTTTGGCTAACTCAATCCGAAATATTGTGAAAGCCTCTGTGTTTGTGTTTGCGGGATATTATCAATGGACTTTCTAGTTTTGAATGTTTTTATCAGGGAACATTTAATTTTGTACCGTTGAAGACTAATTGGTTCATCATGGGAACAGGAGCTCTACACATTCGTATTTTCGGGGGAGAAAACTAGACGAACTGCGGCAAACAAACATGATATTTATGTTGGTATAGATGACATTTTATGCACTTGCCTAACGAAAATACTTTGCCTTTCTCCAAAACAATTTTTACTCTGATTTTCTCGGTCCATTGCATACGAATGCCACACCACTTTGTACGGATATGACTGGATGTAACCGGAAATATCTGCTTTTGCTTGGCTAACTCAATCCCAGATATTGCTACAGCCTCTGTGTTTGTGTTTTCTGGATATTATCAACGGACTTTATTGTTTTGAATGTTTTTTATCAGGGAACATTTAGTTTTGTGCTTGGAAACACTACTTCATTCCACATGGAGACACCATCTCTACACATTCGTATTTTCTAGGGAGAAAGCTAGAGGAACAGCGGCAAACAATCGTGATATTTCTGTTTGTATCGATGGCATTTCATGCACTCATCTAAAGCAAAGACTTTGCTTTTCTCCAAACCATTTTTACTGTGATTTTCTCGGTCCACTGCATACAAATTCCACACCAGTTTGTCCGGATATGACTGGATGAAACCGGAAATATCCAGTTTTGTTTTGGATAACTCAATCCCAGATATTGCTACAGCCTTTGTGTTTGTCTCTACCTGGTATTATCCACGGACTTTATTGTTTTGAATTTTTTTAATCAGGAAACATTTAAGTTTAATCTTCGAAACACTAATTGTTTCCACATGGAGATTCCAGCTCTACACATTCGTATTTTCTAGGGAGAAACCTAGAGGAACTGGGGCAAACAAACATGATGTTGCTGTTTGTATAGATGACATTTTATGCACTTGCCTAACGAAAACTCTTTGCTTTTCTCTAAAACCTTTTTTACTGTGATTTTCTTGGTCCATTGCATAGGAATTCCAAACCACGTTTTCCGTATATGACTGGATGAAACCAGAAATATCCGGTTGTGTTTTGCTAACTCAATGCAAAATATGTTGAAAGCCTCTGTGTTTGTGTTTTCTGGATATTATCGATGGACTTTATTGTTTTGAATATTTTTATCAGGGAACATTTAATTTTGTAACGTAGAAACACTAAAGGTTCATCATGGGGACAGCAGCTCTACACATTCGTATTTTCTAGGGAGAAAGCTAGAGGAACGGCGGCAAACAAACATGATATTTCTGTTTGTATAGATGACATTTTATGCACTTTTCTAACGAAAAGACTTTGTTTTTCTCCAAAACCATTTTTAATGTGATTTTCTCTGTCCATTGCATACGAATTCCACACCAGTTTGTCCGGATATGACTGGATGAAACCGGAAATATCCGGGTTTTTTTTGGCTAACTCAATCCCAGATATTGCTACAGCCTGTGTGTTTGTGTATTCCTGATTTTATCCGTGGATTTTATTGTTTTGAATGTTTTTTATCAGGGAACATTTAATTTGTGCTTGCCAACACTAATTGGCTCCGCATGCAGACACACTTTCTACGTATTCATATTTTCTAGGTAGAAAGCTAGAGGAACTGCCGCAAACAATCATGATATTTCTGTTTGTATCGATGACATTTTATGCACTTGCCTAACGAAAAGCCTTTGCTTTTCTCCAAAACCATTTTTAATCTGATTTTCTCGGTCCATTGCATATGAATTCCACACCAGTTTCTCCGGATATGACTGGATGAAACCGGAAATATCCGGTATTGTTTTGGCTAACTCAATCCCAGATATTGCTACAGCTTCTGTGTTTGTGTATTCCTGATATTATCCACGGACTTTATTATTTTGAATGTTTTTTTTATCAGGGAACATTTAATTTTGTGCTTGGACTCACCAATTGGTTCCACATGGAGACACCAGCTCTACATGCTTTTATTTTCTAGGGAGAAAGCTAGAGGAACTGCGGCAAACAACATGATATTTCTGTTTGTATCGGTGGTATTTTATGCACTTGCCTAACGAAAAGACTTTGCTTTTCTCCAAAACCATTTTTAATGTGATTTTTCTCGTTCCATTGCATATGAATTTCACACGACTTTGTCCAGCTATGACTGGATGAAACTGGAAATACCTGGTTTTGTTTTGGCTAACTCAACCCGAAATATTGTGAAAGCCTCTGTGTTTGTGTTTGCGGGATATTATCAATGGACTTTCTAGTTTTGAATGTTTTTATCAGGGAACATTTAATTTTGTACCGTTGAAGACTAATTGGTTCATCATGGGAACAGGAGCTCTACACATTCGTATTTTCGGGGGAGAAAACTAGACGAACTGCGGCAAACAAACATGATATTTATGTTGGTATAGATGACATTTTATGCACTTGCCTAACGAAAATACTTTGCCTTTCTCCAAAACAATTTTTACTCTGATTTTCTCGGTCCATTGCATACGAATGCCACACCACTTTGTACGGATATGACTGGATGTAACCGGAAATATCTGCTTTTGCTTGGCTAACTCAATCCCAGATATTGCTACAGCCTCTGTGTTTGTGTTTTCTGGATATTATCAACGGACTTTATTGTTTTGAATGTTTTTTATCAGGGAACATTTAGTTTTGTGCTTGGAAACACTACTTCATTCCACATGGAGACACCATCTCTACACATTCGTATTTTCTAGGGAGAAAGCTAGAGGAACAGCGTCAAACAATCGTGATATTTCTGTTTGTATCGATGGCATTTCATGCACTCATCTAAAGCAAAGACTTTGCTTTTCTCCAAACCATTTTTACTGTGATTTTCTCGGTCCACTGCATACAAATTCCACACCAGTTTGTCCGGATATGACTGGATGAAACCGGAAATATCCAGTTTTGTTTTGGATAACTCAATCCCAGATATTGCTACAGCCTTTGTGTTTGTCTCTACCTGGTATTATCCACGGACTTTATTGTTTTGAATTTTTTTAATCAGGAAACATTTAAGTTTAATCTTCGAAACACTAATTGTTTCCACATGGAGATTCCAGCTCTACACATTCGTATTTTCTAGGGAGAAACCTAGAGGAACTGGGGCAAACAAACATGATGTTGCTGTTTGTATAGATGACATTTTATGCACTTGCCTAACGAAAACTCTTTGCTTTTCTCTAAAACCTTTTTTACTGTGATTTTCTTGGTCCATTGCATAGGAATTCCAAACCACGTTTTCCGTATATGACTGGATGAAACCAGAAATATCCGGTTGTGTTTTGCTAACTCAATGCAAAATATGTTGAAAGCCTCTGTGTTTGTGTTTTCTGGATATTATCGATGGACTTTATTGTTTTGAATATTTTTATCAGGGAACATTTAATTTTGTAATGTAGAAACACTAAAGGTTCATCATGGGGACAGCAGCTCTACACATTCGTATTTTCTAGGGAGAAAGCTAGAGGAACGGCGGCAAACAAACATGATATTTCTGTTTGTATAGATGACATTTTATGCACTTTTCTAACGAAAAGACTTTGTTTTTCTCCAAAACCATTTTTAATGTGATTTTCTCTGTCCATTGCATACGAACTCCACACCAGTTTGTCCTCATATGACTGGATGAAACCGGAAATATCCGGGTTTTTTTTGGCTAACTCAATCCCAGATATTGCTACAGCCTGTGTGTTTGTGTATTCCTGATTTTATCCGTGGATTTTATTGTTTTGTATGTTTTTTATCAGGGAACATTTAATTTGTGCTTGCAAACACTAATTGGCTCCACATGCAGACACACTTTCTATGTATTCATATTTTCTAGGTAGAAAGCTAGAGGAACTGCCGCAAACAATCATGATATTTCTGTTTGTATCGATGACATTTTATGCACTTGCCTAACGAAAAGCCTTTGCTTTTCTCCAAAACCATTTTTACTGTGATTTTCTCGGTCCACTGCATACAAATTCCACACCAGTTTGTCCGGATATGACTGGATGAAACCGGAAATATCCAGTTTTGTTTTGGATAACTCAATCCCAGTTATTGCTACAGCCTTTGTGTTTGTCTCTACCTGGTATTATCCACGGACTTTATTGTTTTGAATTTTTTTAATCAGGAAACATTTAAGTTTAATCTTCGAAACACTAATTGTTTCCACATGGAGATTCCAGCTCTACACATTCGTATTTTCTAGGGAGAAACCTAGAGGAACTGGGGCAAACAAACATGATGTTGCTGTTTGTATAGATGACATTTTATGCACTTGCCTAACGAAAACTCTTTGCTTTTCTCTAAAACCTTTTTTACTGTGATTTTCTTGGTCCATTGCATAGGAATTCCAAACCACGTTTTCCGTATATGACTGGATGAAACCAGAAATATCCGGTTGTGTTTTGCTAACTCAATGCAAAATATGTTGAAAGCCTCTGTGTTTGTGTTTTCTGGATATTATCGATGGACTTTATTGTTTTGAATATTTTTATCAGGGAACATTTAATTTTGTAACGTAGAAACACTAAAGGTTCATCATGGGGACAGCAGCTCTACACATTCGTATTTTCTAGGGAGAAAGCTAGAGGAACGGCGGCAAACAAACATGATATTTCTGTTTGTATAGATGACATTTTATGCACTTTTCTAACGAAAAGACTTTGTTTTTCTCCAAAACCATTTTTAATGTGATTTTCTCTGTCCATTGCATACGAACTCCACACCAGTTTGTCCGGATATGACTGGATGAAACCGGAAATATCCGGGTTTTTTTTGGCTAACTCAATCCCAGATATTGCTACAGCCTGTGTGTTTGTGTATTCCTGATTTTATCCGTGGATTTTATTGTTTTGAATGTTTTTTATCAGGGAACATTTAATTTGTGCTTGCCAACACTAATTGGCTCCGCATGCAGACACACTTTCTACGTATTCATATTTTCTAGGTAGAAAGCTAGAGGAACTGCCGCAAACAATCATGATATTTCTGTTTGTATCGATGACATTTTATGCACTTGCCTAACGAAAAGCCTTTGCTTTTCTCCAAAACCATTTTTAATCTGATTTTCTCGGTCCATTGCATATGAATTCCACACCAGTTTCTCCGGATATGACTGGATGAAACCGGAAATATCCGGTATTGTTTTGGCTAACTCAATCCCAGATATTGCTACAGCTTCTGTGTTTGTGTATTCCTGATATTATCCACGGACTTTATTATTTTGAATGTTTTTTTCATCAGGGAACATTTAATTTTGTGCTTGGAATCACCAATTGGTTCCACATGGAGACACCAGCTCTACATGCTTTTATTTTCTAGGGAGAAAGCTAGAGGAACTGCAGCAAACAACATGATATTTCTGTTTGTATCGGTGGTATTTTATGCACTTGCCTAACGAAAAGACTTTGCTTTTCTCCAAAACCATTTTTAATGTGATTTTTCTCGTTCCATTGCATATGAATTTCACACGACTTTGTCCAGCTATGACTGGATGAAACTGGAAATACCTGGTTTTGTTTTGGCTAACTCAATCCGAAATATTGTGAAAGCCTCTGTGTTTGTGTTTGCGGGATATTATCAATGGACTTTCTAGTTTTGAATGTTTTTATCAGGGAACATTTAATTTTGTACCGTTGAAGACTAATTGGTTCATCATGGGAACAGGAGCTCTACACATTCGTATTTTCGGGGGAGAAAACTAGACGAACTGCGGCAAACAAACATGATATTTATGTTGGTATAGATGACATTTTATGCACTTGCCTAACGAAAATACTTTGCCTTTCTCCAAAACAATTTTTACTCTGATTTTCTCGGTCCATTGCATACGAATGCCACACCACTTTGTACGGATATGACTGGATGTAACCGGAAATATCTGCTTTTGCTTGGCTAACTCAATCCCAGATATTGCTACAGCCTCTGTGTTTGTGTTTTCTGGATATTATCAACGGACTTTATTGTTTTGAATGTTTTTTATCAGGGAACATTTAGTTTTGTGCTTGGAAACACTACTTCATTCCACATGGAGACACCATCTCTACACATTCGTATTTTCTAGGGAGAAAGCTAGAGGAACAGCGGCAAACAATCGTGATATTTCTGTTTGTATCGATGGCATTTCATGCACTCATCTAAAGCAAAGACTTTGCTTTTCTCCAAACCATTTTTACTGTGATTTTCTCGGTCCACTGCATACAAATTCCACACCAGTTTGTCCGGATATGACTGGATGAAACCGGAAATATCCAGTTTTGTTTTGGATAACTCAATCCCAGATATTGCTACAGCCTTTGTGTTTGTCTCTACCTGGTATTATCCACGGACTTTATTGTTTTGAATTTTTTTAATCAGGAAACATTTAAGTTTAATCTTCGAAACACTAATTGTTTCCACATGGAGATTCCAGCTCTACACATTCGTATTTTCTAGGGAGAAACCTAGAGGAACTGGGGCAAACAAACATGATGTTGCTGTTTGTATAGATGACATTTTATGCACTTGCCTAACGAAAACTCTTTGCTTTTCTCTAAAACCTTTTTTACTGTGATTTTCTTGGTCCATTGCATAGGAATTCCAAACCACGTTTTCCGTATATGACTGGATGAAACCAGAAATATCCGGTTGTGTTTTGCTAACTCAATGCAAAATATGTTGAAAGCCTCTGTGTTTGTGTTTTCTGGATATTATCGATGGACTTTATTGTTTTGAATATTTTTATCAGGGAACATTTAATTTTGTAACGTAGAAACACTAAAGGTTCATCATGGGGACAGCAGCTCTACACATTCGTATTTTCTAGGGAGAAAGCTAGAGGAACGGCGGCAAACAAACATGATATTTCTGTTTGTATAGATGACATTTTATGCACTTTTCTAACGAAAAGACTTTGTTTTTCTCCAAAACCATTTTTAATGTGATTTTCTCTGTCCATTGCATACGAATTCCACACCAGTTTGTCCGGATATGACTGGATGAAACCGGAAATATCCGGGTTTTTTTTGGCTAACTCAATCCCAGATATTGCTACAGCCTGTGTGTTTGTGTATTCCTGATTTTATCCGTGGATTTTATTGTTTTGAATGTTTTTTATCAGGGAACATTTAATTTGTGCTTGCCAACACTAATTGGCTCCGCATGCAGACACACTTTCTACGTATTCATATTTTCTAGGTAGAAAGCTAGAGGAACTGCCGCAAACAATCATGATATTTCTGTTTGTATCGATGACATTTTATGCACTTGCCTAACGAAAAGCCTTTGCTTTTCTCCAAAACCATTTTTAATCTGATTTTCTCGGTCCATTGCATATGAATTCCACACCAGTTTCTCCGGATATGACTGGATGAAACCGGAAATATCCGGTATTGTTTTGGCTAACTCAATCCCAGATATTGCTACAGCTTCTGTGTTTGTGTATTCCTGATATTATCCACGGACTTTATTATTTTGAATGTTTTTTTTATCAGGGAACATTTAATTTTGTGCTTGGAATCACCAATTGATTCCACATGGAGACACCAGCTCTACATGCTTTTATTTTCTAGGGAGAAAGCTAGAGGAACTGCAGCAAACAACATGATATTTCTGTTTGTATCGGTGGTATTTTATGCACTTGCCTAACGAAAAGACTTTGCTTTTCTCCAAAACCATTTTTAATGTGATTTTTCTCGTTCCATTGCATATGAATTTCACACGACTTTGTCCAGCTATGACTGGATGAAACTGGAAATACCTGGTTTTGTTTTGGCTAACTCAATCCGAAATATTGTGAAAGCCTCTGTGTTTGTGTTTGCGGGATATTATCAATGGACTTTCTAGTTTTGAATGTTTTTATTAGGGAACATTTAATTTTGTACCGTTGAAGACTAATTGGTTCATCATGGGAACAGGAGCTCTACACATTCGTATTTTCGGGGGAGAAAACTAGACGAACTGCGGCAAACAAACATGATATTTATGTTGGTATAGATGACATTTTATGCACTTGCCTAACGAAAATACTTTGCCTTTCTCCAAAACAATTTTTACTCTGATTTTCTCGGTCCATTGCATACGAATGCCACACCACTTTGTACGGATATGACTGGATGTAACCGGAAATATCTGCTTTTGCTTGGCTAACTCAATCCCAGATATTGCTACAGCCTCTGTGTTTGTGTTTTCTGGATATTATCAACGGACTTTATTGTTTTGAATGTTTTTTATCAGGGAACATTTAGTTTTGTGCTTGGAAACACTACTTCATTCCACATGGAGACACCATCTCTACACATTCGTATTTTCTAGGGAGAAAGCTAGAGGAACAGCGGCAAACAATCGTGATATTTCTGTTTGTATCGATGGCATTTCATGCACTCATCTAAAGCAAAGACTTTGCTTTTCTCCAAACCATTTTTACTGTGATTTTCTCGGTCCACTGCATACAAATTCCACACCAGTTTGTCCGGATATGACTGGATGAAACCGGAAATATCCAGTTTTGTTTTGGATAACTCAATCCCAGATATTGCTACAGCCTTTGTGTTTGTCTCTACCTGGTATTATCCACGGACTTTATTGTTTTGAATTTTTTTAATCAGGAAACATTTAAGTTTAATCTTCGAAACACTAATTGTTTCCACATGGAGATTCCAGCTCTACACATTCGTATTTTCTAGGGAGAAACCTAGAGGAACTGGGGCAAACAAACATGATGTTGCTGTTTGTATAGATGACATTTTATGCACTTGCCTAACGAAAACTCTTTGCTTTTCTCTAAAACCTTTTTTACTGTGATTTTCTTGGTCCATTGCATAGGAATTCCAAACCACGTTTTCCGTATATGACTGGATGAAACCAGAAATATCCGGTTGTGTTTTGCTAACTCAATGCAAAATATGTTGAAAGCCTCTGTGTTTGTGTTTTCTGGATATTATCGATGGACTTTATTGTTTTGAATATTTTTATCAGGGAACATTTAATTTTGTAACGTAGAAACACTAAAGGTTCATCATGGGGACAGCAGCTCTACACATTCGTATTTTCTAGGGAGAAAGCTAGAGGAACGGCGGCAAACAAACATGATATTTCTGTTTGTATAGATGACATTTTATGCACTTTTCTAACGAAAAGACTTTGTTTTTCTCCAAAACCATTTTTAATGTGATTTTCTCTGTCCATTGCATACGAATTCCACACCAGTTTGTCCGGATATGACTGGATGAAACCGGAAATATCCGGGTTTTTTTTGGCTAACTCAATCCCAGATATTGCTACAGCCTGTGTGTTTGTGTATTCCTGATTTTATCCGTGGATTTTATTGTTTTGAATGTTTTTTATCAGGGAACATTTAATTTGTGCTTGCCAACACTAATTGGCTCCGCATGCAGACACACTTTCTACGTATTCATATTTTCTAGGTAGAAAGCTAGAGGAACTGCCGCAAACAATCATGATATTTCTGTTTGTATCGATGACATTTTATGCACTTGCCTAACGAAAAGCCTTTGCTTTTCTCCAAAACCATTTTTAATCTGATTTTCTCGGTCCATTGCATATGAATTCCACACCAGTTTCTCCGGATATGACTGGATGAAACCGGAAATATCCGGTATTGTTTTGGCTAACTCAATCCCAGATATTGCTACAGCTTCTGTGTTTGTGTATTCCTGATATTATCCACGGACTTTATTATTTTGAATGTTTTTTTTATCAGGGAACATTTAATTTTGTGCTTGGACTCACCAATTGGTTCCACATGGAGACACCAGCTCTACATGCTTTTATTTTCTAGGGAGAAAGCTAGAGGAACTGCGGCAAACAACATGATATTTCTGTTTGTATCGGTGGTATTTTATGCACTTGCCTAACGAAAAGACTTTGCTTTTCTCCAAAACCATTTTTAATGTGATTTTTCTCGTTCCATTGCATATGAATTTCACACGACTTTGTCCAGCTATGACTGGATGAAACTGGAAATACCTGGTTTTGTTTTGGCTAACTCAACCCGAAATATTGTGAAAGCCTCTGTGTTTGTGTTTGCGGGGTATTATCAATGGACTTTCTAGTTTTGAATGTTTTTATCAGGGAACATTTAATTTTGTACCGTTGAAGACTAATTGGTTCATCATGGGAACAGGAGCTCTACACATTCGTATTTTCGGGGGAGAAAACTAGACGAACTGCGGCAAACAAACATGATATTTATGTTGGTATAGATGACATTTTATGCACTTGCCTAACGAAAATACTTTGCCTTTCTCCAAAACAATTTTTACTCTGATTTTCTCGGTCCATTGCATACGAATGCCACACCACTTTGTACGGATATGACTGGATGTAACCGGACATATCTGCTTTTGCTTGGCTAACTCAATCCCAGATATTGCTACAGCCTCTGTGTTTGTGTTTTCTGGATATTATCAACGGACTTTATTGTTTTGAATGTTTTTTATCAGGGAACATTTAGTTTTGTGCTTGGAAACACTACTTCATTCCACATGGAGACACCATCTCTACACATTCGTATTTTCTAGGGAGAAAGCTAGAGGAACAGCGGCAAACAATCGTGATATTTCTGTTTGTATCGATGGCATTTCATGCACTCATCTAAAGCAAAGACTTTGCTTTTCTCCAAACCATTTTTACTGTGATTTTCTCGGTCCACTGCATACAAATTCCACACCAGTTTGTCCGGATATGACTGGATGAAACCGGAAATATCCAGTTTTGTTTTGGATAACTCAATCCCAGATATTGCTACAGCCTTTGTGTTTGTCTCTACCTGGTATTATCCACGGACTTTATTGTTTTGAATTTTTTTAATCAGGAAACATTTAAGTTTAATCTTCGAAACACTAATTGTTTCCACATGGAGATTCCAGCTCTACACATTCGTATTTTCTAGGGAGAAACCTAGAGGAACTGGGGCAAACAAACATGATGTTGCTGTTTGTATAGATGACATTTTATGCACTTGCCTAACGAAAACTCTTTGCTTTTCTCTAAAACCTTTTTTACTGTGATTTTCTTGGTCCATTGCATAGGAATTCCAAACCACGTTTTCCGTATATGACTGGATGAAACCAGAAATATCCGGTTGTGTTTTGCTAACTCAATGCAAAATATGTTGAAAGCCTCTGTGTTTGTGTTTTCTGGATATTATCGATGGACTTTATTGTTTTGAATATTTTTATCAGGGAACATTTAATTTTGTAACGTAGAAACACTAAAGGTTCATCATGGGGACAGCAGCTCTACACATTCGTATTTTCTAGGGAGAAAGCTAGAGGAACGGCGGCAAACAAACATGATATTTCTGTTTGTATAGATGACATTTTATGCACTTTTCTAACGAAAAGACTTTGTTTTTCTCCAAAACCATTTTTAATGTGATTTTCTCTGTCCATTGCATACGAATTCCACACCAGTTTGTCCGGATATGACTGGATGAAACCGGAAATATCCGGGTTTTTTTTGGCTAACTCAATCCCAGATATTGCTACAGCCTGTGTGTTTGTGTATTCCTGATTTTATCCGTGGATTTTATTGTTTTGAATGTTTTTTATCAGGGAACATTTAATTTGTGCTTGCCAACACTAATTGGCTCCGCATGCAGACACACTTTCTACGTATTCATATTTTCTAGGTAGAAAGCTAGAGGAACTGCCGCAAACAATCATGATATTTCTGTTTGTATCGATGACATTTTATGCACTTGCCTAACGAAAAGCCTTTGCTTTTCTCCAAAACCATTTTTAATCTGATTTTCTCGGTCCATTGCATATGAATTCCACACCAGTTTCTCCGGATATGACTGGATGAAACCGGAAATATCCGGTATTGTTTTGGCTAACTCAATCCCAGATATTGCTACAGCTTCTGTGTTTGTGTATTCCTGATATTATCCACGGACTTTATTATTTTGAATGTTTTTTTTATCAGGGAACATTTAATTTTGTGCTTGGACTCACCAATTGGTTCCACATGGAGACACCAGCTCTACATGCTTTTATTTTCTAGGGAGAAAGCTAGAGGAACTGCGGCAAACAACATGATATTTCTGTTTGTATCGGTGGTATTTTATGCACTTGCCTAACGAAAAGACTTTGCTTTTCTCCAAAACCATTTTTAATGTGATTTTTCTCGTTCCATTGCATATGAATTTCACACGACTTTGTCCAGCTATGACTGGATGAAACTGGAAATACCTGGTTTTGTTTTGGCTAACTCAACCCGAAATATTGTGAAAGCCTCTGTGTTTGTGTTTGCGGGGTATTATCAATGGACTTTCTAGTTTTGAATGTTTTTATCAGGGAACATTTAATTTTGTACCGTTGAAGACTAATTGGTTCATCATGGGAACAGGAGCTCTACACATTCGTATTTTCGGGGGAGAAAACTAGACGAACTGCGGCAAACAAACATGATATTTATGTTGGTATAGATGACATTTTATGCACTTGCCTAACGAAAATACTTTGCCTTTCTCCAAAACAATTTTTACTCTGATTTTCTCGGTCCATTGCATACGAATGCCACACCACTTTGTACGGATATGACTGGATGTAACCGGACATATCTGCTTTTGCTTGGCTAACTCAATCCCAGATATTGCTACAGCCTCTGTGTTTGTGTTTTCTGGATATTATCAACGGACTTTATTGTTTTGAATGTTTTTTATCAGGGAACATTTAGTTTTGTGCTTGGAAACACTACTTCATTCCACATGGAGACACCATCTCTACACATTCGTATTTTCTAGGGAGAAAGCTAGAGGAACAGCGGCAAACAATCGTGATATTTCTGTTTGTATCGATGGCATTTCATGCACTCATCTAAAGCAAAGACTTTGCTTTTCTCCAAACCATTTTTACTGTGATTTTCTCGGTCCACTGCATACAAATTCCACACCAGTTTGTCCGGATATGACTGGATGAAACCGGAAATATCCAGTTTTGTTTTGGATAACTCAATCCCAGATATTGCTACAGCCTTTGTGTTTGTCTCTACCTGGTATTATCCACGGACTTTATTGTTTTGAATTTTTTTAATCAGGAAACATTTAAGTTTAATCTTCGAAACACTAATTGTTTCCACATGGAGATTCCAGCTCTACACATTCGTATTTTCTAGGGAGAAACCTAGAGGAACTGGGGCAAACAAACATGATGTTGCTGTTTGTATAGATGACATTTTATGCACTTGCCTAACGAAAACTCTTTGCTTTTCTCTAAAACCTTTTTTACTGTGATTTTCTTGGTCCATTGCATAGGAATTCCAAACCACGTTTTCCGTATATGACTGGATGAAACCAGAAATATCCGGTTGTGTTTTGCTAACTCAATGCAAAATATGTTGAAAGCCTCTGTGTTTGTGTTTTCTGGATATTATCGATGGACTTTATTGTTTTGAATATTTTTATCAGGGAACATTTAATTTTGTAACGTAGAAACACTAAAGGTTCATCATGGGGACAGCAGCTCTACACATTCGTATTTTCTAGGGAGAAAGCTAGAGGAACGGCGGCAAACAAACATGATATTTCTGTTTGTATAGATGACATTTTATGCACTTTTCTAACGAAAAGACTTTGTTTTTCTCCAAAACCATTTTTAATGTGATTTTCTCTGTCCATTGCATACGAATTCCACACCAGTTTGTCCGGATATGACTGGATGAAACCGGAAATATCCGGGTTTTTTTTGGCTAACTCAATCCCAGATATTGCTACAGCCTGTGTGTTTGTGTATTCCTGATTTTATCCGTGGATTTTATTGTTTTGAATGTTTTTTATCAGGGAACATTTAATTTGTGCTTGCCAACACTAATTGGCTCCGCATGCAGACACACTTTCTACGTATTCATATTTTCTAGGTAGAAAGCTAGAGGAACTGCCGCAAACAATCATGATATTTCTGTTTGTATCGATGACATTTTATGCACTTGCCTAACGAAAAGCCTTTGCTTTTCTCCAAAACCATTTTTAATCTGATTTTCTCGGTCCATTGCATATGAATTCCACACCAGTTTCTCCGGATATGACTGGATGAAACCGGAAATATCCGGTATTGTTTTGGCTAACTCAATCCCAGATATTGCTACAGCTTCTGTGTTTGTGTATTCCTGATATTATCCACGGACTTTATTATTTTGAATGTTTTTTTTATCAGGGAACATTTAATTTTGTGCTTGGACTCACCAATTGGTTCCACATGGAGACACCAGCTCTACATGCTTTTATTTTCTAGGGAGAAAGCTAGAGGAACTGCGGCAAACAACATGATATTTCTGTTTGTATCGGTGGTATTTTATGCACTTGCCTAACGAAAAGACTTTGCTTTTCTCCAAAACCATTTTTAATGTGATTTTTCTCGTTCCATTGCATATGAATTTCACACGACTTTGTCCAGCTATGACTGGATGAAACTGGAAATACCTGGTTTTGTTTTGGCTAACTCAACCCGAAATATTGTGAAAGCCTCTGTGTTTGTGTTTGCGGGGTATTATCAATGGACTTTCTAGTTTTGAATGTTTTTATCAGGGAACATTTAATTTTGTACCGTTGAAGACTAATTGGTTCATCATGGGAACAGGAGCTCTACACATTCGTATTTTCGGGGGAGAAAACTAGACGAACTGCGGCAAACAAACATGATATTTATGTTGGTATAGATGACATTTTATGCACTTGCCTAACGAAAATACTTTGCCTTTCTCCAAAACAATTTTTACTCTGATTTTCTCGGTCCATTGCATACGAATGCCACACCACTTTGTACGGATATGACTGGATGTAACCGGACATATCTGCTTTTGCTTGGCTAACTCAATCCCAGATATTGCTACAGCCTCTGTGTTTGTGTTTTCTGGATATTATCAACGGACTTTATTGTTTTGAATGTTTTTTATCAGGGAACATTTAGTTTTGTGCTTGGAAACACTACTTCATTCCACATGGAGACACCATCTCTACACATTCGTATTTTCTAGGGAGAAAGCTAGAGGAACAGCGGCAAACAATCGTGATATTTCTGTTTGTATCGATGGCATTTCATGCACTCATCTAAAGCAAAGACTTTGCTTTTCTCCAAACCATTTTTACTGTGATTTTCTCGGTCCACTGCATACAAATTCCACACCAGTTTGTCCGGATATGACTGGATGAAACCGGAAATATCCAGTTTTGTTTTGGATAACTCAATCCCAGATATTGCTACAGCCTTTGTGTTTGTCTCTACCTGGTATTATCCACGGACTTTATTGTTTTGAATTTTTTTAATCAGGAAACATTTAAGTTTAATCTTCGAAACACTAATTGTTTCCACATGGAGATTCCAGCTCTACACATTCGTATTTTCTAGGGAGAAACCTAGAGGAACTGGGGCAAACAAACATGATGTTGCTGTTTGTATAGATGACATTTTATGCACTTGCCTAACGAAAACTCTTTGCTTTTCTCTAAAACCTTTTTTACTGTGATTTTCTTGGTCCATTGCATAGGAATTCCAAACCACGTTTTCCGTATATGACTGGATGAAACCAGAAATATCCGGTTGTGTTTTGCTAACTCAATGCAAAATATGTTGAAAGCCTCTGTGTTTGTGTTTTCTGGATATTATCGATGGACTTTATTGTTTTGAATATTTTTATCAGGGAACATTTAATTTTGTAACGTAGAAACACTAAAGGTTCATCATGGGGACAGCAGCTCTACACATTCGTATTTTCTAGGGAGAAAGCTAGAGGAACGGCGGCAAACAAACATGATATTTCTGTTTGTATAGATGACATTTTATGCACTTTTCTAACGAAAAGACTTTGTTTTTCTCCAAAACCATTTTTAATGTGATTTTCTCTGTCCATTGCATACGAATTCCACACCAGTTTGTCCGGATATGACTGGATGAAACCGGAAATATCCGGGTTTTTTTTGGCTAACTCAATCCCAGATATTGCTACAGCCTGTGTGTTTGTGTATTCCTGATTTTATCCGTGGATTTTATTGTTTTGAATGTTTTTTATCAGGGAACATTTAATTTGTGCTTGCCAACACTAATTGGCTCCGCATGCAGACACACTTTCTACGTATTCATATATTCTAGGTAGAAAGCTAGAGGAACTGCCGCAAACAATCATGATATTTCTGTTTGTATCGATGACATTTTATGCACTTGCCTAACGAAAAGCCTTTGCTTTTCTCCAAAACCATTTTTAATCTGATTTTCTCGGTCCATTGCATATGAATTCCACACCAGTTTCTCCGGATATGACTGGATGAAACCGGAAATATCCGGTATTGTTTTGGCTAACTCAATCCCAGATATTGCTACAGCTTCTGTGTTTGTGTATTCCTGATATTATCCACGGACTTTATTATTTTGAATGTTTTTTTTATCAGGGAACATTTAATTTTGTGCTTGGAATCACCAATTGGTTCCACATGGAGACACCAGCTCTACATGCTTTTATTTTCTAGGGAGAAAGCTAGAGGAACTGAGGCAAACAACATGATATTTCTGTTTGTATCGGTGGTATTTTATGCACTTGCCTAACGAAAAGACTTTGCTTTTCTCCAAAACCATTTTTAATGTGATTTTTCTCGTTCCATTGCATATGAATTTCACACGACTTTGTCCAGCTATGACTGGATGAAACTGGAAATACCTGGTTTTGTTTTGGCTAACTCAACCCGAAATATTGTGAAAGCCTCTGTGTTTGTGTTTGCGGGATATTATCAATGGACTTTCTAGTTTTGAATGTTTTTATCAGGGAACATTTAATTTTGTACCGTTGAAGACTAATTGGTTCATCATGGGAACAGGAGCTCTACACATTCGTATTTTCGGGGGAGAAAACTAGACGAACTGCGGCAAACAAACATGATATTTATGTTGGTATAGATGACATTTTATGCACTTGCCTAACGAAAATACTTTGCCTTTCTCCAAAACAATTTTTACTCTGATTTTCTCGGTCCATTGCATACGAATGCCACACCACTTTGTACGGATATGACTGGATGTAACCGGAAATATCTGCTTTTGCTTGGCTAACTCAATCCCAGATATTGCTACAGCCACTGTGTTTGTGTTTTCTGGATATTATCAACGGACTTTATTGTTTTGAATGTTTTTTATCAGGGAACATTTAGTTTTGTGCTTGGAAACACTACTTCATTCCACATGGAGACACCATCTCTACACATTCGTATTTTCGAGGGAGAAAGCTAGAGGAACAGCGGCAAACAATCGTGATATTTCTGTTTGTATCGATGGCATTTCATGCACTCATCTAAAGCAAAGACTTTGCTTTTCTCCAAACCATTTTTACTGTGATTTTCTCGGTCCACTGCATACAAATTCCACACCAGTTTGTCCGGATATGACTGGATGAAACCGGAAATATCCAGTTTTGTTTTGGATAACTCAATCCCAGATATTGCTACAGCCTTTGTGTTTGTCTCTACCTGGTATTATCCACGGACTTTATTGTTTTGAATTTTTTTAATCAGGAAACATTTAAGTTTAATCTTCGAAACACTAATTGTTTCCACATGGAGATTCCAGCTCTACACATTCGTATTTTCTAGGGAGAAACCTAGAGGAACTGGGGCAAACAAACATGATGTTGCTGTTTGTATAGATGACATTTTATGCACTTGCCTAACGAAAACTCTTTGCTTTTCTCTAAAACCTTTTTTACTGTGATTTTCTTGGTCCATTGCATAGGAATTCCAAACCACGTTTTCCGTATATGACTGGATGAAACCAGAAATATCCGGTTGTGTTTTGCTAACTCAATGCAAAATATGTTGAAAGCCTCTGTGTTTGTGTTTTCTGGATATTATCGATGGACTTTATTGTTTTGAATATTTTTATCAGGGAACATTTAATTTTGTAACGTAGAAACACTAAAGGTTCATCATGGGGACAGCAGCTCTACACATTCGTATTTTCTAGGGAGAAAGCTAGAGGAACGGCGGCAAACAAACATGATATTTCTGTTTGTATAGATGACATTTTATGCACTTTTCTAACGAAAAGACTTTGTTTTTCTCCAAAACCATTTTTAATGTGATTTTCTCTGTCCATTGCATACGAATTCCACACCAGTTTGTCCGGATATGACTGGATGAAACCGGAAATATCCGGGTTTTTTTTGGCTAACTCAATCCCAGATATTGCTACAGCCTGTGTGTTTGTGTATTCCTGATTTTATCCGTGGATTTTATTGTTTTGAATGTTTTTTATCAGGGAACATTTAATTTGTGCTTGCCAACACTAATTGGCTCCGCATGCAGACACACTTTCTACGTATTCATATTTTCTAGGTAGAAAGCTAGAGGAACTGCCGCAAACAATCATGATATTTCTGTTTGTATCGATGACATTTTATGCACTTGCCTAACGAAAAGCCTTTGCTTTTCTCCAAAACCATTTTTAATCTGATTTTCTCGGTCCATTGCATATGAATTCCACACCAGTTTCTCCGGATATGACTGGATGAAACCGGAAATATCCGGTATTGTTTTGGCTAACTCAATCCCAGATATTGCTACAGCTTCTGTGTTTGTGTATTCCTGATATTATCCACGGACTTTATTATTTTGAATGTTTTTTTTATCAGGGAACATTTAATTTTGTGCTTGGACTCACCAATTGGTTCCACATGGAGACACCAGCTCTACATGCTTTTATTTTCTAGGGAGAAAGCTAGAGGAACTGCGGCAAACAACATGATATTTCTGTTTGTATCGGTGGTATTTTATGCACTTGCCTAACGAAAAGACTTTGCTTTTCTCCAAAACCATTTTTAATGTGATTTTTCTCGTTCCATTGCATATGAATTTCACACGACTTTGTCCAGCTATGACTGGATGAAACTGGAAATACCTGGTTTTGTTTTGGCTAACTCAACCCGAAATATTGTGAAAGCCTCTGTGTTTGTGTTTGCGGGATATTATCAATGGACTTTCTAGTTTTGAATGTTTTTATCAGGGAACATTTAATTTTGTACCGTTGAAGACTAATTGGTTCATCATGGGAACAGGAGCTCTACACATTCGTATTTTCGGGGGAGAAAACTAGACGAACTGCGGCAAACAAACATGATATTTATGTTGGTATAGATGACATTTTATGCACTTGCCTAACGAAAATACTTTGCCTTTCTCCAAAACAATTTTTACTCTGATTTTCTCGGTCCATTGCATACGAATGCCACACCACTTTGTACGGATATGACTGGATGTAACCGGAAATATCTGCTTTTGCTTGGCTAACTCAATCCCAGATATTGCTACAGCCTCTGTGTTTGTGTTTTCTGGATATTATCAACGGACTTTATTGTTTTGAATGTTTTTTATCAGGGAACATTTAGTTTTGTGCTTGGAAACACTACTTCATTCCACATGGAGACACCATCTCTACACATTCGTATTTTCTAGGGAGAAAGCTAGAGGAACAGCGTCAAACAATCGTGATATTTCTGTTTGTATCGATGGCATTTCATGCACTCATCTAAAGCAAAGACTTTGCTTTTCTCCAAACCATTTTTACTGTGATTTTCTCGGTCCACTGCATACAAATTCCACACCAGTTTGTCCGGATATGACTGGATGAAACCGGAAATATCCAGTTTTGTTTTGGATAACTCAATCCCAGATATTGCTACAGCCTTTGTGTTTGTCTCTACCTGGTATTATCCACGGACTTTATTGTTTTGAATTTTTTTAATCAGGAAACATTTAAGTTTAATCTTCGAAACACTAATTGTTTCCACATGGAGATTCCAGCTCTACACATTCGTATTTTCTAGGGAGAAACCTAGAGGAACTGGGGCAAACAAACATGATGTTGCTGTTTGTATAGATGACATTTTATGCACTTGCCTAACGAAAACTCTTTGCTTTTCTCTAAAACCTTTTTTACTGTGATTTTCTTGGTCCATTGCATAGGAATTCCAAACCACGTTTTCCGTATATGACTGGATGAAACCAGAAATATCCGGTTGTGTTTTGCTAACTCAATGCAAAATATGTTGAAAGCCTCTGTGTTTGTGTTTTCTGGATATTATCGATGGACTTTATTGTTTTGAATATTTTTATCAGGGAACATTTAATTTTGTAATGTAGAAACACTAAAGGTTCATCATGGGGACAGCAGCTCTACACATTCGTATTTTCTAGGGAGAAAGCTAGAGGAACGGCGGCAAACAAACATGATATTTCTGTTTGTATAGATGACATTTTATGCACTTTTCTAACGAAAAGACTTTGTTTTTCTCCAAAACCATTTTTAATGTGATTTTCTCTGTCCATTGCATACGAACTCCACACCAGTTTGTCCTCATATGACTGGATGAAACCGGAAATATCCGGGTTTTTTTTGGCTAACTCAATCCCAGATATTGCTACAGCCTGTGTGTTTGTGTATTCCTGATTTTATCCGTGGATTTTATTGTTTTGTATGTTTTTTATCAGGGAACATTTAATTTGTGCTTGCAAACACTAATTGGCTCCACATGCAGACACACTTTCTATGTATTCATATTTTCTAGGTAGAAAGCTAGAGGAACTGCCGCAAACAATCATGATATTTCTGTTTGTATCGATGACATTTTATGCACTTGCCTAACGAAAAGCCTTTGCTTTTCTCCAAAACCATTTTTACTGTGATTTTCTCGGTCCACTGCATACAAATTCCACACCAGTTTGTCCGGATATGACTGGATGAAACCGGAAATATCCAGTTTTGTTTTGGATAACTCAATCCCAGTTATTGCTACAGCCTTTGTGTTTGTCTCTACCTGGTATTATCCACGGACTTTATTGTTTTGAATTTTTTTAATCAGGAAACATTTAAGTTTAATCTTCGAAACACTAATTGTTTCCACATGGAGATTCCAGCTCTACACATTCGTATTTTCTAGGGAGAAACCTAGAGGAACTGGGGCAAACAAACATGATGTTGCTGTTTGTATAGATGACATTTTATGCACTTGCCTAACGAAAACTCTTTGCTTTTCTCTAAAACCTTTTTTACTGTGATTTTCTTGGTCCATTGCATAGGAATTCCAAACCACGTTTTCCGTATATGACTGGATGAAACCAGAAATATCCGGTTGTGTTTTGCTAACTCAATGCAAAATATGTTGAAAGCCTCTGTGTTTGTGTTTTCTGGATATTATCGATGGACTTTATTGTTTTGAATATTTTTATCAGGGAACATTTAATTTTGTAACGTAGAAACACTAAAGGTTCATCATGGGGACAGCAGCTCTACACATTCGTATTTTCTAGGGAGAAAGCTAGAGGAACGGCGGCAAACAAACATGATATTTCTGTTTGTATAGATGACATTTTATGCACTTTTCTAACGAAAAGACTTTGTTTTTCTCCAAAACCATTTTTAATGTGATTTTCTCTGTCCATTGCATACGAACTCCACACCAGTTTGTCCGGATATGACTGGATGAAACCGGAAATATCCGGGTTTTTTTTGGCTAACTCAATCCCAGATATTGCTACAGCCTGTGTGTTTGTGTATTCCTGATTTTATCCGTGGATTTTATTGTTTTGAATGTTTTTTATCAGGGAACATTTAATTTGTGCTTGCAAACACTAATTGGCTCCGCATGCAGACACACTTTCTACGTATTCATATTTTCTAGGTAGAAAGCTAGAGGAACTGCCGCAAACAATCATGATATTTCTGTTTGTATCGATGACATTTTATGCACTTGCCTAACGAAAAGCCTTTGCTTTTCTCCAAAACCATTTTTAATCTGATTTTCTCGGTCCATTGCATATGAATTCCACACCAGTTTCTCCGGATATGACTGGATGAAACCGGAAATATCCGGTATTGTTTTGGCTAACTCAATCCCAGATATTGCTACAGCTTCTGTGTTTGTGTATTCCTGATATTATCCACGGACTTTATTATTTTGAATGTTTTTTTATCAGGGACCATTTAATTTTGTGCTTGGAATCACCAATTGGTTCCACATGGAGACACCAGCTCTACATGCTTTTATTTTCTAGGGAGAAAGCTAGAGGAACTGCGGCAAACAACATGATATTTCTGTTTGTATCGGTGGTATTTTATGCACTTGCCTAACGAAAAGACTTTGCTTTTCTCCAAAACCATTTTTAATGTGATTTTTCTCGTTCCATTGCATATGAATTTCACACGACTTTGTCCAGCTATGACTGGATGAAACTGGAAATACCTGGTTTTGTTTTGGCTAACTCAATCCGAAATATTGTGAAAGCCTCTGTGTTTGTGTTTGCGGGATATTATCAATGGACTTTCTAGTTTTGAATGTTTTTATCAGGGAACATTTAATTTTGTACCGTTGAAGACTAATTGGTTCATCATGGGAACAGGAGCTCTACACATTCGTATTTTCGGGGGAGAAAACTAGACGAACTGCGGCAAACAAACATGATATTTATGTTGGTATAGATGACATTTTATGCACTTGCCTAACGAAAATACTTTGCCTTTCTCCAAAACAATTTTTACTCTGATTTTCTCGGTCCATTGCATACGAATGCCACACCACTTTGTACGGATATGACTGGATGTAACCGGAAATATCTGCTTTTGCTTGGCTAACTCAATCCCAGATATTGCTACAGCCTCTGTGTTTGTGTTTTCTGGATATTATCAACGGACTTTATTGTTTTGAATGTTTTTTATCAGGGAACATTTAGTTTTGTGCTTGGAAACACTACTTCATTCCACATGGAGACACCATCTCTACACATTCGTATTTTCGAGGGAGAAAGCTAGAGGAACAGCGGCAAACAATCGTGATATTTCTGTTTGTATCGATGGCATTTCATGCACTCATCTAAAGCAAAGACTTTGCTTTTCTCCAAACCATTTTTACTGTGATTTTCTCGGTCCACTGCATACAAATTCCACACCAGTTTGTCCGGATATGACTGGATGAAACCGGAAATATCCAGTTTTGTTTTGGATAACTCAATCCCAGATATTGCTACAGCCTTTGTGTTTGTCTCTACCTGGTATTATCCACGGACTTTATTGTTTTGAATTTTTTTAATCAGGAAACATTTAAGTTTAATCTTCGAAACACTAATTGTTTCCACATGGAGATTCCAGCTCTACACATTCGTATTTTCTAGGGAGAAACCTAGAGGAACTGGGGCAAACAAACATGATGTTGCTGTTTGTATAGATGACATTTTATGCACTTGCCTAACGAAAACTCTTTGCTTTTCTCTAAAACCTTTTTTACTGTGATTTTCTTGGTCCATTGCATAGGAATTCCAAACCACGTTTTCCGTATATGACTGGATGAAACCAGAAATATCCGGTTGTGTTTTGCTAACTCAATGCAAAATATGTTGAAAGCCTCTGTGTTTGTGTTTTCTGGATATTATCGATGGACTTTATTGTTTTGAATATTTTTATCAGGGAACATTTAATTTTGTAACGTAGAAACACTAAAGGTTCATCATGGGGACAGCAGCTCTACACATTCGTATTTTCTAGGGAGAAAGCTAGAGGAACGGCGGCAAACAAACATGATATTTCTGTTTGTATAGATGACATTTTATGCACTTTTCTAACGAAAAGACTTTTTCTCCAAAACCATTTTTAATGTGATTTTCTCTGTCCATTGCATACGAACTCCACACCAGTTTGTCCGGATATGACTGGATGAAACCAGAAATATCCGGGTTTTTTTTGGCTAACTCAATCCCAGATATTGCTACAGCCTGTGTGTTTGTGTATTCCTGATTTTATCCGTGGATTTTATTGTTTTGAATGTTTTTTATCAGGGAACATTTAATTTGTGCTTGCAAACACTAATTGGCTCCGCATGCAGACACACTTTCTACGTATTCATATTTTCTAGGTAGAAAGCTAGAGGAACTGCCGCAAACAATCATGATATTTCTGTTTGTATCGATGACATTTTATGCACTTGCCTAACGAAAAGCCTTTGCTTTTCTCCAAAACCATTTTTAATCTGATTTTCTCGGTCCATTGCATATGAATTCCACACCAGTTTCTCCGGATATGACTGGATGAAACCGGAAATATCCGGTATTGTTTTGGCTAACTCAATCCCAGATATTGCTACAGCTTCTGTGTTTGTGTATTCCTGATATTATCCACGGACTTTATTATTTTGAATGTTTTTTTATCAGGGACCATTTAATTTTGTGCTTGGAATCACCAATTGGTTCCACATGGAGACACCAGCTCTACATGCTTTTATTTTCTAGGGAGAAAGCTAGAGGAACTGCGGCAAACAACATGATATTTCTGTTTGTATCGGTGGTATTTTATGCACTTGCCTAACGAAAAGACTTTGCTTTTCTCCAAAACCATTTTTAATGTGATTTTTCTCGTTCCATTGCATATGAATTTCA